>NW_007577856.1:653621-774203 GCF_000690725.1 Stegastes partitus | reverse complement strand
TGTAGATTTTCATCAAAGTTCACCAATCGATTTCCTCCCTCATATTACTCCAGTGTGATGCACTGCTGTGACTGTGTGCTGCAGACAGTCCAGTCACTGTCTTTACCGACACCGGATGTGGAAGCATAACATCGAGACAGGCTCTAAAACAGAGTTTTCATTACCTAAAAACTTTAATTAAATTTTCCAAGCTGACAGTGCTCATTGTTGTTTAATGTTTGTTGTGGTTTTCGTTTTGTACGAGAGATTACAGCTCTCTTTGTTGGAGCTCTGTGATCAGTGTGTCGTCTTGGTGCCCTCCTTCCATACCTGGCTCATGACAAGTCAGAGCCCTGCGTAGGTCTCCTGACCGCTCTCTCTCCTGTCTGACTTTATTGCTGGTTCCCAGCGGCGCATCAAGCATTGTTTCCAAACACGATAGACCTTTAGTACTGTAACTGACAGGTAGCATGCTATGAGAAAACATATTAATGGGCTTGGGAAAAAAAAACAAGGCTTGATTTCATTATGCGAGTAATAAAAGCAACCACTGGAAAATAGTCGATTCTTTAATTATCTGACTGAAAACAGGCATCGCGTGAATAACTTTTTAAACACAGAAAAATATCAGTGCGTAATAGAAGACTTGCCAACGTGTGCGAACCAATTACACCATGTGTGCATTTATGTGACATAGCAAAAAAAAAAACAAAAGAAACACTTCTTAACCCTTGTGCCCTTTTAGTGCCAACTGTTACGACTTGGCTGACTGAGAGGAATGGCTGGCTGAGGATCAGTCTAAAATCAGAGCCTCCTGTCCTCATTAAGAATATTACATTGTGACCTGCTGTTTTATGTTCATTGTCATTAAGGGGGAAAGACTAATTGCTTAGTTAAGAGTGATCCAAATTCTTCTGTGCCATTTTCAGAAAAAAGAAAAAAAATACTATGAATTTCTCATGCCCAGAATGTTCTGAGATGGATTCTGTGCAAGCCAATGTGTCTGCAAATGATTTTCCTCTGTCTTTTTACATCAGTTTCTCCGGAGCAATATGCCACCTATTTCACTATTTAGTCCAGCTAAACATCTATGAGCATTCCTTATTAAATGTGCATTACAGATGTCGTAAATGAGCATATTATTTGCAAAGACCAATCAGCAGTTAATTTATCAAGATGTCCTTAAATGTGTAGACTTCTGAGCTGATGTGCGGTTTGCTTCTGCTGAGAAAAAAAAACAACCCAAAACACATAGCATCAATTACTGTGCAGGATGTAAAGCACAGATTTCTCTCTCTGATTCCACTATTTCCTCACGAGCTCTCAACTGGTAGGACCACCAAAGAAGAAATGCAGCATCACCGAACAGAACAAACTTTGTTTTGACTTTTCCCTGCTCTGAAGAAAATTAGAATGATGCAAGATGACAGGTCCTCAAGGAGGTAGATGCGTATTCCAACAGCTTTTCTGCTGCTGGTTTGATTCAAACCAGAGTGCGCAAAGTCTAAATTTGTAATAGATTTATGATATTCCTGTTACTCATCATATCTTCCAGTGACACAGCCAACCACAGCAGAGTGATTGGTGATTGTGATGTGGACTGAGTTCAAAATGTGGTTAGAACTTCAGAATCTGCTGTCCCAGAAAAAGGAACCTGTCCTCCCATTACAGGAACTGAGTTTGCGACATAGACTCTTACAGACACCAGGCTTTACCCTTGGACCATGCTGGAGCTGGAAAGGACTTTTCATCGTAACAATTCACCATCTTTTTCTTGGTGGCAACACATAAAGGATGATCAAATCGGATCACAAACCACTATAGGGCTATCTATGGAGACTGTCAAGGAAGCACATCACAGAAGAAGTAGAAAGGTATCTGCAGAAATGGGTTGAATGTAATGAAATTGCTGCCGTTCTGCAATGTTAACGCACAGCAACACTGGAAAGTAGGACAGCGGTGTGTCCAGACGAGTTAATGTGCATCAACCCGTGATGATCCACGCCAACAATGGGTGCAGATGTTATGATGCGTGTCATGCGGTGCTGGTGTCTACTGCCCTAAAAAGAGGGCAATCTAAAAGACTCAACAAACAGTCAGAAACGTCAACCCGCACTGACACCACCGCACAGCCACCCAGGAGGTAAAACCAATCGCTTTGAATACTGCAGAAAAAGTAGTGTTCGATTTCCTGGGAAGAGATTTAACTGAGTGGTATGTTTTCTTAGAAGTATACGAATGCGAGTTCTTGCAAAGGAGCCATCCGACACACCCTGACAAACAAACTGAAAGGCAGCATTACGGAAGGTGCTTCTGCTGATGGGACCTGCTTTGTACATTGTGGTCTCGGGTTCGTTTTTAAATTCAAAGCATCAAGGCAAGAGAGGAGAGGAAGAGACTCGGGGATACACAAACACGAAACTCCACTCGGAGGAGAAGAGATGAAAGGAGAGGCTAGACTTCTGTGTCACTGAGTCTGTTGAACACAAATCATTCCAAGCATTTGTTTATGTTGGACCCGTATTCTCCTCCTCCACCCCCAGTCTCTTCAATAAAACACTGCTTTATGAGTTTACACCCATTTGTACAATTAGGACATATTATCCTTTGTTCTGGCACGTTGCCTGTAGTAATTTATGTCCTGTATGTATGGACTGTATCTGATTTAGTCATTTACACAGATATGTGACTTTTTTTTTTTTTCCCAAAAAAATAAGGATAATCCAATAAAAAGCTATTCCTCTGAAGTCCTTACAGTGTGGGCTTTGGCAGCTCCCTTTCATTTTCGGGCAGCTGTGATGATGGGATGGATAAGAAAAACCCTATCTGTGGAATGCCTGAGTGGACGAAAGAGCACACAGCGTCCCGGTTAGGCCGTAGGAGACTGTAAAGCCTGACAGGCCAGTGAGCTATATAAAAAATTAAAACTGAGTGGGAGAAAGCGAGTGAGAAAAATGAAAAAAAAAAAAGATGAAGATGACTGCGTGCGCGAAGAGGACCTCAGAGGATATATGATACCTTCACATAGGAAGAGATGAGAGGAAATGTTGAATATAGAAAAGCGCTCATGGGCAGATTCGCCTTTTCAGCGGGGCCGGGCTGCCCCAATTAGAGATGTAGATGACAAAGTACACCTGTGTATCTGTGTGTTCTCTTGTCTTGTCTGCGTCTGTGCTGCTGTCTCTGCTGTTTGATGTTCCACTGATCTCCTGAAGGCATGAGGAGGGTATTCATTTATCAAGGATAAGTAATCCTCCATCACAACTGTCTCTTTATATTTCTTACGTGAGAGCGCGCTCATGTACACACACATTCCTCGCCGAGGCATCTATAAGGATGACATTGATTTTGCAAGGACGCTGCTGTACAGCTATAAGGCAAGTCTAAAACACAGCTGTAATGCATTTAACCCCCTACGTGCCACAATCAACAGAACTACTTTCAGGTATTTATTTATTGATATCTGTTGGTGATGAAATGATGAGACGTAAGCATTTATCATTTCATCACTATTGACCGTTTTACATATTTATCATTTAGTGATGCATGACATTAAAGTTTCTGGCTGACAACAATATCCGATATTAACGTTTCTGATATCGCCGATAACCGATATTACCGATGTCGATTTTCAATTTTTGTTCACGCCGAAAAACGAGTATAAGTAAGCACTGTGAGAGACTATTCAAAAGAAGCCCAGACCACATTAGACCACATAGTCTTCTTTATTAGACAAAACACTAATATCGGCCGATACCGATGTGGTCGCCGATACATCGTGCATCCCTATTATCATTCAAAAATACAAACTTTATACAAAGAGGAGAATGTTGTTTTGAAGTGAGCAATGTCAAAAAGATTTAATGTTGTCACGTCTCCAAAAGTTGCTGACACTGTAGACACAGTGCTCACTAGTGGGAAACGCAGGGTCTGAACAGTTGTTAAATAAGCAGATTCCCACATAGTAAATGGAAAACACCATTGATCTTAAACAGGATTTGCAATTACTAAGAGTATTTCTAAATTATTTTAAATTAATATTTCATGAAACAACCCAGCTTTGACAAGTGATAAATCCCAGATGTATCACTTTGCAGCCTGCACTGATTGATTTTTTTCACCACTAGGGGCAACACAACACAAAAAAAACTCTCCATCCATCTATTACCTATACCTGCTTTATCCTATTCAGAGTCAAGGGAAGCTGATGTTGGACGAGAAGCGGGATACACCCAGGACGGGTCACCAGTTCATGGTGAGGCTTACACAAACAGACAAACAACCATGCACATTGAGCCGAGAGAGGAAGCCACAGGAAGAAAACGCAAAGTTCACACAAGAGATCCCATCCAATCAGCAAGTTCAAACCCTGAACCTTTTTGCTGTGAGGCGACGGTGCTAAAGATTACACCAACCACTGCCAGTTTACTAATAGCAAGGCAGGCCAATGGGAGGCTAGTGTGTTGCATGGCCACCACTGGTGTGTGTGTGTGTGTGTGTGTGTGAGTAAGAAACTCTTAACAACTTGCCTATATAGAGATCTGACAGACACTGAGTTGTATTTTTCAACTATTCACTTTCATCTTCATCTTGCTAGATGCCAACCAGCTCGTCATCTAACATTTTCTACCTTTTGGTGCCTGGTTGTATGCAGTGGGTGCACCAGAGTTTTCTCCCTGAAATTAACTGCCTGCTGCAGCTGGAAACAAGGTCAAGAAGAACAAAGACACCGAAACAAAGCAGCAAAATCGCAATCCTTTTCAATGAGGTGGACGCCGGCAAAAATGATGCATAGAGCTGAGGGGAACTTCAGAGTCAGGTAATAACTTCGAGTGGGTTCGTCATTACAAGGGAAACCTTACACATAACAAGCAGTAATGCTTTTCACAGTTAATAGAAAATGATTAACTGCAGGTGTAAATAATGCTGGAAATAGTGCAGGTGTAAAACCAAAATAGGAGTTCTATTTATTCTGTCCTATTAGGAAAAAAAAGTAAGACTGGCCAGCAGAACATAATGTAGGTAATGAATTCAGCACAGCACAGGTGACCCATTCATTCCTCTCCATTTCCTACAGAGAAAGCAGTAACGGCCAGCTCAGTATCAGAACATTATCACAGGAGGAAATGTCACAGAGCAACGCACCCCCTGTCTTTCAACCCACTGTTCTTCCAGCCGACATAATGTTACTGTCATAACCAAATGAGGGCTGGGAGGAGGTGGGCGGCTTCAGACTGCTCAGCTTTGCTCTAACAGGGAAAGTCCTATCCAAATTCCAACTCTGACAGAATGCAGGATGCAGGCGCCCCCGCCCCCCTGAGATCAGAGCAGCAGGAGGAAAGCTGGGAGCGCCGTGGATAAACTGGAGGAGCCCAGTATGACTCATTGGAATCAGGTGTTCCAATGATAACACAGGAGTTAGGGATTGTCCGTGAAAGCGGTTGATGTAACCAGATTTTTTGATAACACAAATATTTTCCTGATTCAGTGATCATTTTTTTGTTAATCATTTGGGCTGAATTTCCACACGTTTCATAGCAGCTCAGCGACTGACCATTGTTCACGGAGAATGAACAATGGCCAGCTCACGTCTGCGTGATAACAGAGATGAA
This sequence comes from Stegastes partitus, assembly GCF_000690725.1. Classification (NCBI taxonomy): domain Eukaryota; kingdom Metazoa; phylum Chordata; class Actinopteri; family Pomacentridae; genus Stegastes; species Stegastes partitus. The sequence continues at coordinate 768,612 of NW_007577856.1, read as the reverse complement.
TCGCTGATTTAAACATGGACTTGGATGGTAAGGAATTATGCACAGATCCTTCGCCATAAATAAGATTCATTAAGACGCTGATAAATGCACATTTCATATTATCGCTGTATTTCCTCATCAGGGCACTTTCTGAATGAATCAATACTGGTCTTGGTGGTGATTAGAGCGCTGATGGATCAGAGCCAGGCTGCCCTTTTAATGGTCAGATTTTCCATCAACATGACTCTGGATCACTCTTATTCATCATAATAGGTAAGGACATGGGCATGTTGAAACCTTCGTTTCCCTGCAGCATCATTTAGGTGACGGATTGTGAATATGGCCTGTCACTCCGCCACATAGTCAGTCACCTGATTAAGAGAATTCATATTCAGAAGGTCTCACTTTCATTAATCCAGGTCTCGACTACACTGAAAGAAAGAGACCTCTTGAAAACATAAGTGACCTTGAGATAATCTATGTCGCTTCTTATGTCTTTTCTGTTTCAGACACGCTCATCCTCTAAGCCCCTCTCTGTCTCCCTTACAAAGTGGCATAAGAAAACAAAACAGACCATGAGGGAACAGCAAATGCCTGTCTCTTAGAAACTCATCACTGTGACATATGACATTGACAGACAGATGCTGGAAAACAGATTTTCCCCTCTACCCCAAAGACATTTATCTTTCACCCCCTGTTTGTTCCTGCGTGGATCAAATAGTAGAAGATGTGAGCCAGATGCTAGACTGTCTGCTGACTGCACTCAGTTACCCAACCCTGCAACTGATTGACTGACATTTTTCTGTTAACGTATCCACATTTTAAAAATAAACTGCACACATTTGGCGTCAGAATGCCTTACCGTAGGGCCTCAATGAGCCAAAGTTGATGCGAAAAGCAAAACAAACATAATGCTTGTCGCTGCGTTTAGTGCCTTGGTAATAAAAACTTTGTATTGAAATCCTGCAGAACACAAGGCAAAGATCCTAATGTATTAAACCCTACATAAATTCACCACATTCTCAACTTACAGGTTACAAAATGGGTGCTCAGTCACCTTTGGAGAGCAGTGCTATTGGACCTTTAAAATGAGGAAACACTGCCATCTGGAGGGAGTCGTACTCTGTCGTGAAAGTGGCTAAAAGCATGTCAAACAAACCGAGATGAATACTGGCTTTATCAAAGTTATTTCAGGAACAGTGTGTCCTCTGGAGTGGCATAACTCAACTTCTGTTAAGTTGGAAGCACAACAACATGTCAACTAGTCTCTATAAATAATAGAATATTTAGAACACTAATAACTCCATAAAATAATATTTATATTAAGCTGACATTTCAGTACAATTATCCCAAACGATGAAACCGTGGGATAAAACGCTACACATGCATAGTAAATGCACTATTTATGCCTTGTCAGAAACATAAGAAACAGACGCACCATTTGGTCATTTACAAAGTGCTTTTTTTCCCACCCTCCTTGCTGGATGACTCTAAAAATGGCACCCTGCTTTTTCCTGACTGAGAACATAAAGGATACCTGGATTTGGTGGCAGCCAGTTCAACAAATCCACAAGCCTAAATAACATTCCTTCACTGAGGGAGAGGAGATCATTAATTGCGCCTCTGTGGCATTTTTATGGAGTTTTTGGAAATGGCTGGATGGCTCCAGCAAAGAAGAAAGAACGGAGGAAAGGTGACAGAGACGGAGTGCAACGGGAACCCGCGAGGGCACCACATTCATCAGTTTCGAAAACATATGGAGTGGAAAGCCATGTCTGACACACATCTGAGCCAGTGGGATCAAAGAAACAATGCTGTTTGAGGTCATCCAAAATATATCAAGACTACGTCCACGCTAAGCTGGTTGAAGATCATTCGTCCCCCTGCGTATTAGTTATCTGCCATCCTGAACTCAGCCTCTGTTTCTTAACTACCAAAAACAAGCTTTATGCAAAGGCAAGAATTTTCGAAACAGTAGTCTCTCATGTTACTGTGGATTGGGAAAATAAAGCCGCTGCAAAATAATCAGCGAGTAAATCCCATCGTCTTAGGCTGTGCGACAGTTTAAAGGGAAACTCTAGAGAAGACACGCATCCAGGATAAATGCTGTTGGTTTTTCCAACCAAAAGACAGCTGATTGTGAATTTCTCCACCGCTTTTTCTCACTGTTGTTAGTAAAATAACTTAAAATGGTTTGTGAGGTGACAAGCCATTACACAGCTAAAATGCATTTTTAGCTGTATCCACCATCGTCCAAAAGCTTAGGACACAAACTGCTTTGACAAATCCGTCAAGGAAACAAAGTTTTTTATTTTTTTTATGGCGGGACAGTCCTTTACATTGTCAAGTATTACCATAGCTCATTCAGCAGGGTGAAACAATAAGCCAGGTTCAACACAAAGCTTAGAAATAAGGATCAGTTTTAGGTGCTCACCTTTGGTTAAACATCCCTCTGAAGTTGTAATTAGCTCTGTAGTTGGGCATGGGCTTGGGATCCAAAGGCCTGTAGATAGCTGGCTCGCCCCTCTTCATGGCCAGACCATTGAGCTCCACTGTGGGTGTTATACTGCCTGTGTGCAAAGGCAAGAACAGAAACATGAAAACCAGGACGATGACAAGTTTTGAGCAAACATAGACGTACAATGATTTGCAAAAACAACATATAAAGCTGTGTTTTGTCACATTAGCAAGTAAAGCCTTTTTCTGAAAATCATTGAAGTCATCTCTGAGGAAATCTAAACACATTGCATCACATTTTACAAAACACACACAGGAGCAGCAACTGACACCATGTTAAATCATGAATGCCTGCTTTCTACCCCAAAATTGTCAAGCCTCCTTACCTGCCTGATTCATGTACCGTTAATCCCACAGGTTCCCCACTGACGTTACATAACCTATCACAGGACTTCCTTAATCTCATTAAGAGCTGGCACTGAAGTCTTTTACTACTACAACGCCACAGAGGGCAGGAGAGGTAAGACCAGGCTATTCGGCCAGAGATAAAACATAAGCTCACCATTGGGATTAATTGAGAGGGTCTGTACAGGCTTTGTTCTGATTATTGATTTTTTTTTTTTAAATAGCACTCGTGGTTCGAGGGCTACACCTGAAAGCCTTACTTGTTGACACACAAAACCAAAATACCAAAACATTCCACTAACAGTGGGGACAGAAAGGCGTTGCAGGGATTATAATGCTTTGTCACAACTCATCCCTTCTCCTTTAGCACTCTACTTTATAATCACATGTGCACATGAATGTAATGCAAAACTTGTTCTGTGATAAAACATGTGAGTTCTCTCCATCTCCCTGCAGTTCAACATTGTATATTTCCAAACTGCACCTAGCTGCAGAAATAAATGACCAGTAGTGGGCACTAATCCAATAACAACGAGTTAGTTTTACAGTTTTCTGGCATAAAGCACAAGGAGTTACTCATTGAAAGTGTAAATGCATGCACTCTAGCTAAGGATAAAAAGTACTGCAGATAGAAGCATGTAGAAAGAAACTGCAGACATTCTCAAAAAATGGTTTAAGCCACAACAAACAAGTAAAAACTGAGCTAAATGCAATACAGATGCAAAGGTTTAAAATAAATAAATAAATAAATCCCCTATTTTTCTAGCAGGTCTTACACTGACTGGCTGCTATAGCCAGAATTAGCTTTCTGTAGGTGCAGCTAGTGGAAGCATAGCATTAAAAATATTAAACACTAATCTGACATGGATAAGTACATGCAGAAAGGGTTATGTGCATTTACTAGATATATTCCAGTTGGAAAAAAAAAAAACCTTTCCTGAGTTGACATTAATGCTGATGAAAAACAAGCATCGGTTTGTTTTGCAGCTTTTTCCAATTCAATATTACTCAGCTAAAACTGTAAAAAATAATAATAAATAAATCTATGCATGTGTAAATAAATGTATTCCAGGCATATCACTTCATAACAAGTGGATTTAAAGGTAATCATTCTCGTATGCATTCATTGTTGACAGTATAATGAGACTTTGTTGTGGTTGCCATACCTGGGTTGCTGTTGACGTCAACTTTAGGGGAGCGGGGCGCTGGCCTGGGAAGGACGCTCTCAGCCAGTGCCTTGGCAGCTGTGGAGTGCTGGGCCTTTTTAATGCTGGTGCCCTCTGCCTCCCACACCTGCTCCCCAAGAGTCAGCTGCACTGTGAAGATCTGGAACAGTGACACCCAGAGGGGAAGACGTTACCCAACAGCGTCTGCATTTTATTTATTTATTTTTTTTTACCATCATTCCTCAAGAGCCCATATGGCAGGAGGATGTAATCAGCATGACCAATAAAAATGTACAAAAAAAAAAAATAAATTAAAAAGTCAGAATCATATACTTCATCATACATGTATGTAGCAAGAACAAGCATGAAACTGAACAACCAAAAAACCACTAAGATGAGGATTTCTCCTGATATTTACATCGTATTACTTCATGTCAACACCTGAACTCTGATTCCGAAAAAGATTTTTTCTTCTGCACACATACAGATGACTGTCATGTCCCAGCTCCTTACCTTAGCATGTGCAGGACCTCTCTCATTGAGGAGCTTGTACTGTGGTTGGATCCTGTTGAAACGGGCTAACTCATTCACCAAACACATTGGAGTTTTCTCTTTAGGGTTTGCCATGTTCTCCTGGGGCGGGCCTAAGACAGAGCACAGCAAAACATGATATATGAGCAATATGGTAAAGACATGAGAGACAGACATGTATGCATGAATAATCATCATGTTTTAATATTGAATTATATCATTTTAATGAGTGAAAGGGCACGAGTTATTCATTTATTAAAGCAAGCAGCCTGTGCAGCTGTTACATGTAAGAAATGCAGCATAACACAACTTTTATATCCAATTAAGTCATACGCAAAAGTGAAAAATTTCATTTGATTTGTATGAGAGTATTTAAGCTCTTTTTCCATTCAGCAGATGTGCAGCACCTCAGGGGAGGCATCTTGCTGTCTAATGATTGAGACATAAAAATGTGGCTTACAGTGCAGTGAGTTAGTAATAAAATTAGTAAGAAATTAAGTGTATAATAGGGTCACAATATCATGTAGCAAGCATTTGTGCAGAGATCCTTTTGAATTTAGGTTAGGTTATGAGATTCAATAAGCAGTGAAGAGAGCAGGATCTGGAGGGATTTATGTCAGCCAGTTAATTGGCTATTTTAGGGCGACCTTTTTACTATAGAATAATAAATAGTACACACAGTGGTACTACTACAATGTTGAGGCAGGTTGTCTACATAAATTTTTCCTTAGGGCTTGAATCAATATCAGTATTACTTAGATATACAACACAAGTGCTAACAACACTGAAACACTGCATCTCCCTCATATGACCAGCAACAATTCCAAATAAAAGCTGATGAAGAAATAAGACGAGTCCATCATTTGTTGGAAATCACAGAAATTAACAGAATAATAATTAAGGCCACTCGTAATGCAAAATAATAACTAATATCCCCCAAAGGGAAACTGTTCTGCTGGTGTTGTACCTGGCGGTGAGGCAGACACAGGGGCGTCCCCATATCCGACTGCAGGAGCAGGGCAGGCGGGTGTGGGGGCCGGGCCTGTGCCGTTGACGGAGGGCTGCAGACCCAGAGATCCTGCGCTGGCCATGGCCGTCGGGGGAACTCCGGGGGAGAGGCCAGGACCAGCCAGGGGCGCTGAGGTCTGTACTTTCACTTGAGCCATGCTCTATTCCTGAAACAAGGCCACATGTAATAACTTGTAACTCCATTAGACACACTCTCCATTGTATAGACTGTAAACAGATGAGAATAGAAAAGTCAATCACTAATGAAGTGCACATTATACTGTACAGACACCATTAAGCATTCGTGCACGAGTCTACATTTGCATGCACAGATAAATACACTCTACTTTTTGCACAATTTAAAGCTCTTTACTGTCATTTGACAGACTTCTGCGGGCTAAGCCTAGAGAACAGACTTCGAACTGAGCAGCCCTCGGCTATCTCACATTCTGATCCACAAGCAGCTAATACACCCAGACAATGAACCTTTATTTGAAGGAGCTTTGCTCATGTTACTGCTGCCAAACTCTCCGGAAAAAGGAGGAATCCTGTGATAGTGGCCCGAACAAGACAATGGATGTTCAATCAGATTTTGTTTGGGACTAAAGAGAGGTACATGGGCGTACATCCAGCAGACAGAGGTTAGCATTGACAGTAGAGTGGGCACAACAATGCAGTGAGAGTCAGCAAAACACATATTTGATTACTTTAGCTTTGAAGGCATGTGTGCAATATTATGGTCACACAGTTGGTGCCTGTGGCTATTTCATACAAGTAACATAATATGCTAACCAGTGTTTTTCATCAACAGAAGATGAAGACGTAGATAACTGCAAAAACTCAATTAAAAAGAGACAAACCACATCTACCAAAAAACGGCCCCAAGACTGGTTTACATCAAGCACTGACGGGGGAAATGAGGGAAATTTATTTCCACGTCCCCACAGAGGTCAGAGCAAAAGGTTGGACACAGAACTGAACCCCTGGAGTGGAGAGAAATTTACTGTCTTGCCCTTGGACACTTGATGAAATGCCAGTTTTGAATCTGGCACACTGGTGATTGATAACGCTGTCAGAAATCTGAGTCTATCTCATTAGATAATATCAAACACAACAGGGCTGTAGATATTACACAGGCCATAAAGACAGCTTTTAGATCCCAACTGTTTTCATGGGCTTCACCCTGCAATCATGATTACAGCTGCCACCTGTCCATACAGCCCAGAGACCAGGCTGCACAGTAAACAGAGCGGTTTGCATTGCTATATCACACCCGATATCGACAACGTGCACCAGATCAAATGCATTTTTACTCTGGTGTGTGACCTTTACCCAGTGCATGCAATCAAGTTTTTCCCTGTCCATGCATCTTGCGTGCTCGTGAGGTTCTCGGGGTCACAAACCCTCTTTCCTTTACTGTCTTGCACTAGCGTGCACGAATTGCACAGCAAAACAGCAACCTCGGTGCATGCTCGTCTTTCGCAGCAACTTGAATATGGAGGTTGCTGTAACGTTAGGGTTGACTGACAGAGCTACAGGGCTGTCTGCAACCCCTGAACCTACATTACAGCCTCGACTGTGTCCAGCTTTAGCAAGGAAGCTAACGTTACCACCAAGAAAACGGCGCTTCCTCCAAATGTCAGCTGCTAAAAACACGCCAACAGAATGGCCAAGCGTGCATGCTGTCATGGATATGCCGCTGTGATTTCTCCTGATGAACATATACAACCCAGCCGCCTCCAGTTACGCTAGTTTAGCCGGTTAAAGCTCATCATGGCTGATCGGCCGAGCACCCCTCTTGCTAGCATCTCCATACCGCCCCATCCTCCACGAAAGTCTGGGGGAATTTCAGCCCACCCAACATCATACACGGGCTGGCGACAGCGTGGCAAATAACCCGGAGACTATCCGACGACAAAGGGACAAATATTTTAGGGTATTTTTTACCTTTGTCCAGGGCCAGACCCCAGTTACACCTCCAACATTGGCAAACACTAAAGAGAACTGGATGGAAGAGGGAACAGACCACGTTATTTTTCTGGGTAAAAAAAAGGAAAAACTACCCATTAGAAGCAAATGACTAACCATTGTGATATTTCATGTGTAAAGTTTGTGTTGTGTCCATTTTTTTCAGTGCGAAATGTTGCAAATCGTTATCTGTGGATCGTCGGAGTTTGTGGTGAATCCTGAATGAATCAGCCACCCCCGCCGCGACAGGAATGGTTTGGTCCTGGTTTGCTTCCTCAGAGCTTACAGTGTAACTTTTGATTCAACAGCAAAATTAACCTTTTCAGACTTGTTTTCTGCACAGGGGACTTACATTGGGTGTTAATTTGGTTTTCCAACCTTATTTTTACTTTATGCATAATTATCGCTAAAAGTTAATATGAAGATCAGTGTATAAAACTTGGAAAATATAATTTTACTGTCCATATTTTGTTCTCAGGGAAGCCTTTCCATCAAGTGAGTTTAATTATACAGTTAATTCTACAACTTAGAGGTGGGCTGTCATTTTGCTTCTTTTTTTTTTTTCTTGTCGGGAGAACATAAGCTCCCATAAAAGAGTACTTTCTGCTGCTTGTGAGGGTTTACAGCTTTGGCTCAGGAGCCCTTCAACAGGAGAATTCAAAGGAAGAGCAGCAGATGTGTCTCACTAACCACAAGACCACAAGGTCTGGATTCAGAAACACCAAGTTCCTTGTGCAGAAATCACAGTGGGGACTGTTGTGTTCTTGCAAAGAAGACAGGTAGCGATGATTCTGGGATCCCACAGATGCAAATAAAGTCCAGTGTACACCTTTTATCTATAATAGGGAATAAGGACCTACAGGTTAAAATACACATGTAATGCAGAACCTACAGAGCCTGCAGATATCTGACAGGTACTGTTGTGTTACAGCCAATAGAGGGTGCCACTACACCACTTTTGCAGTCCTGGTTGGCTCCTTCACAGAAAGACATGAACAGAATGCTTTCCTTTACAAAGAAAACTTTGTACTACTGTGCATAATAAAACCCAGGGACTAATCATTAAATGAGAACACAGTAAAACATCTGGCATTATAAAGGGCACAAACTGGACTTGTATTTGCTTGAATAAATAATTTTAGCATCTACAAAACCTATAGAACCAAGTTAGGTTCAGATATTTTTTCTCAAACATATATAGCACAATTTCCTTTTTCAAATAAACACAGGACCTACAGTGAGCTGAATAAAGTTTAACTCTAGAGCATCTGTGTCAAATTTTAATAATCATTTCTTAAAATTCGACAAAAGATGTAATTTCACCTGGTTGATGTCACATACTGCTCATTACATCCGACTAAATGAGCATCACATGTAAGCTTGTCCACTATTTCTGCAAGATTATCTCAGTTTCATGTTTCACAGTTTTTATCCACATGCATATTTGTGGATACTTCTGGCAAACACAGGACAATCCCACAAACAAGCGCACAAGCCGTGTCCTTCACCATTTGTAGACAGACTGAATTCCTTACGTTTGAAATATCTGATAAAACCCACTGACCCAATGAGTCACATTCAGGCATGCACTTTCTTTCTGAGTTTGTCAGTATTGTGTATCCCTTTTGAAAGAAAACAATACATAAAAAGGCTTTTACAGGATCCAGAACAGACACAGAAAAACGCATATTCACATACTATGCAAACCAAGGTTGAATAAAAGTGAATCTTTGCTTTTATTATTGATTATGAAAATGAACAGGCACCTATTACATGGAGCTTGCACATCCCAGAACAAAATTTCAAATATAAATAACACACCCTCATTAGTGTTGATCACTCACAACAACCTGCAAGCTAAGAGTTCAAACCACATTGAAAAGGAAAAAAAAAAAAAAAAAAAGCAACCTAAGAAAAAAAAGAAAAAGAAAAACATCACATCCAAACCCTTGTAACATAGTCACTCAAGTTTTTTCAAATCTCCTCTGATCTACTGCCCATTGGATGAAGGCCTTTTGTCTCTGCACGGATGCTGTTGTGACTGCATTTACACAAGCATTTCAGTCCTACTGTCTTTTCCTCCGAGCACAGCGACAGCTAACTAGACCCATTGCAAAGAAGCTAAAAAAAAATAAAATCATTGGTTAAATAGATGTCTTTAAGTTATCAATATAGTATTTTTTTGTTGTTGTTGTTGTTTTGAGATAGCGGTGTGCTGTGGTAATCTCCTCTACAGTATAGAGTATCATCACATTCACTCAAGTTCATTCAAGAAACTCAGCTAGACCCTGGGAAAAAAAAAAAAAAGTAAATACAAACAACCCAAGATGGAAAATTCAAGTATCTCTGACTGGATGGCGATAAACATTTCTTTAGGGATGGAGTGATTACAGTCTAAAATGACCACAGCCTCTGGAGGTGAGCTTTGTAAGATCCATCCCATAAAACATTACCTAAGGTATGGAAAGACTAAAAGTTGCCACAATGTTTGATGCCAATAAGAAAAAGTAGGGTTTAAAATTGCATGCACCCCCACTGTAAAACTACTTCTTTTTTTTTTTTCTTACCAACTTACATGTTTGTAGCTGACTGTACACATCCTAACTAGCAAAAGATGCAGACTAACTTCCAATGAAATAAAGCACTCCTATTATCATTCTGCTATAAAGTAAATGCATCCTCTGCTAAGTTCTTTCACATCATCCAACAATTTAAAGACTTATATATACAATAGTTTCAGACGTGTTATACGTTTACAACATAACAGTCTCTTTTGGTGAAAATATAGTTAAATTCAAAATATCTGATAGGTATCTTTTTAGAGGTGATCTCTTTATTGAAAAAAGTACCTGAGCCAAAACTCTGACCAGGGGGAATCACAAAAGCCTTGTCATTCATTGCCGTTCTGGAGATCAAACAAAGATTTAAATTAAATAACAAATACAAAAAAAAAAAAGAAAATCAAAAAAAACGTACTGACCCATCAAAACAACCCCCCTTTTCAAAGCATCAGCTAGTCAAAAAGAAAAAAAAAAGTACAAAAAAAGACATTTAAAATCAAACATTTTAGAAGATTAAAGCATGAAATTAAAAAACAAAACGGTATCATACAAATAAAAATGGATCATGCGACAACGTTCTCTTGCAGACATTCTTTAAATGGAAGAGAGGCCGCTGCACATCCTAAAGGCTGGACTAGTGAACACTACACGAGTTCGGCCCAGCGTTACGAGGAGATGTACACTGAGGTCATCGGATGACTACAAGTTCTATCGTCATATCTGTTTTTATTCCCATCTGTACTGACATTCTGTCCAACGGCAGGAAGAACTGCAACCCGGGTTTCGCCTCGGAAGATGAAGAAAACTGCGTGTACTCTTGATACAGTGGTTAAAAACTAAAACCTTTAAACCTGACAAGTGGAGGACTACTTACAGTACATCTGCAAGTCTGGAATAACGTACTAATAGTGCCTTTTTAAACTAGATACTTTCACAGTGCATATAATAATAATAATAATAATAATAATAACAATAAACAAACAGATGAAGCATTTTCTTGGGGTGTTGATGGTCAGATCCCTTCCAGAAGACGATTAGATTTGGATTTCTCTTTGTAGGCCCAAGCATGCATCCATCAGTTATTATTGCACAACACAAGGACCTTAAAATGCACCCACACACAAACGAAAAAGTAACAATAATAATCTGAAAACAGGAATTATAATTATCTCACTACAAATCCACCTTTCGTGCTCGCTGCAGTACGATCTTTTTTGCCAAAAATCGGTCCGTCTTGGGTGCATCTAAACGCTCCTTTTAATTCGTTTTCTATTTTACAACCGACTAAAACATGCAGCCAACTGCACCGCAGGGGGGAAATGCAGTCGAGAGCCTCCAGCGCATGGTGTCCATTGTTCCAGTCAAAGGTCAGAGTTCAAAGACTGAATGATTAAAAAGTGCTTTACGTAGGTCAGTAGGACTTCTTTCTTCTACGGTTATTACAAAGTTTGTACATTAGCATGTATCATCTGTGAAGGCAAACGAAATATATTTAAATTACATCATAATTACAATTAAAAGCATTAATTATATACCCTAACCAAAAAAAAAAAGGAAAGAAAACAGCTTAAGATTGAAAATACTCACCATGATACCACCATTTTGTTTTCTTTGGATTTTTGTTACATGTTCTTACATAAAAGGAGTTATCAGGCGGTCGTCTCTGCAGAAAAAGCAAAAAAGCATTTAGATTTAACATTTAAAAAAGGGAATCATTTACATCAGCTACTGTTATTTATTCTTGGCACAGTGCAGAGTTACCTTTTCTTTGCAGCTGGACAACATGCTGATAATGCTAAGACAAACTGATTGCACTGAGAGCGCTGGCGACCAATCTTCCGTTAGAATAGATAGACAGATGTGACCATTGCTATACACATGTGGGTGGACAGGTATATTCTCTCCTGTGAACATTACCTACAAAGAAAAATCAGTCAGTGGTTATTGAGATCATTCAGTGAACATACAAGTATAGAAACCCTGTAAAGGTGGTGAGTGATTAATGCTTTAAAAAAAAAAAAAAAAAAAAAGCAGACTAAATCCTTTTACATTTTAAACGGAGTTCAAAGATACAAGTTGGGAAAGTACTTGTCTGGAAGAAGTTGAGATTTTTTCATTAATGACAGAAAATAATGAGACTTGCTGCATAAGCTCAGGCTTAGCCCTCTACAGCGACATGAGGCTCTAGGATTAGGACAGAGGGGCCGGGATGGGGTGAGAGAGGAGAAGGGAGTGTAGGGACAGGAGACTAAGAGAGGACATATGTTTAATAGGGAGGGAAAAAAAAGAGACAAGTTCTATAAAAAGAACTAGTGAATAACAGCCATTGAAATTGTGTAACAGTGAGAACCGAACGGGAAGATACAGCAAGTGTGAGAAGACAGAAACTCAAGACTGAGGTGCTGAAGTATAGAGAGAAGGGGGAGTGGGGTAGAGAGGCTAATGAAGGGTAACAATGGGTTGAGGCAGTCTGGCACCAGACAGGGCCTCACAGGAGAGTGCAGGCTCCACATCACGGGGCTGGAGGGGGTGACGGGGTGAGTGTTACCGATATGAACACAAAGTAAAGCTAGCACTGCGCCCAAAACACCAAGATAAACAAAAGCTCGTCGCTTGCAAAAACTAGCATCTGACATACACAAAGCTCTGTGAACCTGGCATGACCTCACAGAAAACAGGCACTACAGGTAATCTACATGTTGGGTTTCTGCTTTATGTTTATATTGCATCTAATCCTTTGCTTATAATGTGCTCTGTGCAAAACAAATCACCAAAGGACAGTTTATTTTTCAGCTGCAGGTTAGATAGCTAAGGACGTTACCTTGCGCTTCAAGAAATTTCACTTTTTCTAACATATCATTGACCAAATAACTAAATGTTTAAGAAAGAAAGCAATCATCAGGTTAATTAATTATGAAAACAATACATTTTGGTTGCTGAGCTGCCATTTTGCCTGAATGAATGAAACAATTTGAGTTGAATAGAATTAATTTGTAAAGTTTTTCTGGCTAAAACTTCTCAAAAACCTTCACAACCGTGTTTGCTATTTAAGTAAACTATGCAGCCAGGAATATCAATTAGTGAATAAACTAGACAAAAAACTGTCACATTACAATGGTGACAATGTGTAGCCCATGGTGTGTTGCAAGGTGCCAGCCAAGGCTCTGAAGATTGGCAACTTAGGCACAGGGTTCCAAACAAAATAACCAACGATAGTACTATGTTTTGGTAGAAAATCTGCAGTTTCTTGTGTAAGCATGTAGCAGAAATAAGTACAAGGTGACCACTGTAACAGGGTTAAACAGAAACTGAAGCTACAAACTGTTAATGCAAAAGTTATCAACTAAGTTTGAATAGGCCAATGGTCACAATGGTTTTTTATAGGCCCTAATAGCATTTGCGACAGGAGGAGTGTTTGTAAGTGCAGTACACTTGCTTTCAGAACTACATGTTTGTGCAATGCAGCGTTACTCACACAGCCAATAATGCACTGCAGCAGTTGATAGCGGAGTTTCTCTAGAGGCCCCAAGAGGAGTCAAATCGTGGACAACTCTGACAGTCAGTCCTTCCCATTAGAGCGGGGTTGTGGCTAAGTAGCTCAGTTTATCTAATTTTCTCTACAGTGACTCAGTGCCTATTTTTAGGTGGCCAGGCTCCTGATGAGTCAAAAAAGACTGTTGAGTTAAACTAATCCCATCAAACATGGCTTCAGTAGGACCTCTGCACTGGTGTCTCTGTCAGTGATTCCAGGCTCCAGTGTTTCCAAGCCAAGATTCATTCCACTAACAACTACAGAGCCACAGTGTTTCATGTGATTATTACAGGCATCCAGACAGTGGATATAGAGGATTGTTTGCACAGGTCTTTTGGTTTTTGATTTTGTTTGGAAAGGGGCACCTCTGTACTTCCACACCGTACCTCCAAAGCAACAGTGTATGACTTTGTGTCAGTAACCGCTCTCACAAATGTCATTCTCTGGTGTGATTGGCGGACATTAAGTGCAATAGAAACGACATCAAACCATGCTAGGGGTCAGTTTGTAACTCTGCTAATAGCATCTTCAGTATTCAACAAAGGCACTTGCAGACAGAAAATTCCAGGTTCTTAAGACAAGATGGTATACTAACTAAACTTAAATAGCTCTTTTCCACCTGAACAACAAGACACAGTGCTTCACAATACATCACATTCACTCCAATATGAACACATGCACATACAATGATGGCAAATCAGCTTACCTGAGGTGAATCAAAAGGATATCGACTACTAAATTTGAAAAGCAGCTGAAATTTCTCTCCTTCATACAGTGTACCAGTTGCTCCCTCCATATCTACAATCCACCTGAAAGAAACGCACAATATTAAAATATGTTTTAAAAAAATCCCACTCGAACAAAATGAATATAACATTAAAAACACAGGTGGGTCCAAACATCTAAAACAAATGTCTACCTTTGACTATAGAGTACATTGAAAAATGTAAGATACAAAGAGCGGTCCCATTTTGATTCCTAAAACACAGATGTTAGTGTTTCTAGGCCGCTTGTTTGACCAGGAGTAAAATTAGAATCTTGACTGTTCAAAGGGGTTTTAGTTAAATTATATTTCTCACGTAACTGGTTTACTGTTAACCTGCAAGGTCTGTAAATCACCCAAGGATGCAGCTGTGTGTGAAGGCTGACTGAAAAATGGGTGAATCAAATTAGATTCCATTTATTTACACGTTGTGACAACATTCCTGCTAAAAGGGTTGCAAAATGTTCTCTACAAAAATGGACCGGATTACATTACAGGTATTAAATTCCTTCTAAATTTCGTCAAGTCATGATATCAGGTTTAGCATTTCCTTTTAGACACAGATCTCTTCTGTGTTTTGGAAGGAAATGGTTTTGACTATGCTATGAATGCTGAGTTTATGTTTCAAGGATGGACGAGTTTATTATGTGTTCTCTCTACAGGAGTAGATAGAGGAACATTTGAAATTGTGGCCATGCTCTAATTTTTTAAACCGAGGTTTTATAATGAGCACTATGTTCTACTTTACCATTTTGGAGTTGATCAGCAAGCGACAAGTACAGAATCACATCTCATTATCATTTAGAAAGAATCATACACAACGTGAGCTGCCAATTCTGCAGTAAGTGTGTAATCAAAAGCTTTTAGCCTGACTCATTCCAGCGACATTCAATATTCAGCTGGGTTATGACAGTGGTTTAGTAATAATGTGATACTCTATTGATCTAGTGGACAAAATCTATTTTCGCTTCTGTAGCCTGGCTACAGAACACTGCTGACTGAGCTGGTAGCAATTCAATCCTGCTCAGATGATTGCAAATACAGGGGCTTGGGTCTTTGGGATGAAGGACAGTGTACCAGCACCACATTCTCTATATGCCTTTAGGATAAATGTAGCTTCACTGGCAAACAAACCAAATGTGTAAGTATTGTGGAGAATATTTATGGGGATTGCCTGCTCACAGTAGAAACCTCAGAGGAGAAGAAAAAGGGACACTGATGGCAGCATCACAATCTCTGACCTAATTTCTTCAATACAAGCAGTGCAGATAGGACACCAAAGAGACTTGTGGCTGTTATCCGGGGTTTATAGCCTTGTGTCTCTTTAAAAACTAGTCCTGGGCACATGATCATTTAGACCTACATACGAGGTCAGTCGTCCTTAAAAACTTCACCCGTAGAAAGTCTGACTGAGTGTCAGAAAGGAGCTCCATTTTCCTTCAGGAAGCAAAGTTTTGAGGGACTCATTATCACTGTACATGATGCCTGACACAACCCACGCTGAACACAGCCAAGGACTCCAAGGACATTATGCACAACGTGCTCAAATTCCCCGTAGCTTGGTGATTATATGATCCAGACAACAAAAATAACATTAAGCCATTTACTGAAAGTGGGGGAGAAAGGACAAAGTGAGTACACATGTGAGACCCAGCGGTGCTTTAAAGCAGCAGTTTCCTTGTTTGCCGCGCCTGACTCATTATGCCATCACGCTAAGCCATCTGCACAATCACACAGTCAACTAAAAGACATTGCAATCAACTGAGCAGCACAGAGAGACAGTGTGCCATATATAAAAAAAGCCAGATAACTGAAAACACATTGTCACCTTATCACATGCACAGTGGTGTCACCAGTGAGGTTTCCCCCCCTTGCTTGGATAAGGTTAGCTTCAATGACAAGCAGGGATGGAGTATTTGTGTCTTACTCCAGTCAGGACTCACATGACAATCAGGACAAATCCCCACCACTGTCAATCACTTTAACAGAAAGCCAACACAGGCTCAACAGACCTTTCAGCATCAGACTTAAACACAAAAAGGCACACCCATACATACCACCTCAAACCTGGGATGCGCAGTGATCACAGAAACCAGCTGAACTGGTTGAGGGACTTGTCAGTCATGCACAACATTCATTCTGCCTGATCACGTGATTGTTACCTAATGGGAGGATGCCAGCATAACAACGTCTTACATTGTTACATTGTTGTTAAGATTTTCTAAAAATAACAACAAACATTAACTTGTGTTGTGTCTCTAGGACAGCATAACAGTCTAGCAATGATGCTGGGAGGCATTCTAAACACTACAACGAGGTAGTAACTTTGAAAGTAAGTGTTAAAGCTCAAAGACATTTGAATGACAGCCAGAAATTTGTCTCAAATCCATTTACAGGATGATCCGCAGTGCTTATCGGGCACAATTTGACACACACAACAACAGTATTCATGGTGTTTTAAGGTAACACCAAGATACCCAAACAGAAAGGTCAGCTAAGCAGGCTCTGTTCCTTGCTACCCTAGCCCAACTCCGGCATGCCAACCTTTAAATATTTTATAAGGATGAATAGTGACACTGTGCATTAGAGACACTCTACGGAGGGGCCTGAGCTGCCAGTCACTGGAATGACCCCAATTTCTGCTCACCACTCACTGCTGAGGCTTTGTGTGTTACCTCCAACCACAACTATTGCAACAGCAACCCTTCCTGCATGCGAGGTACCGGGCATGCTCGCCACACTGCCCTCTCAAACTAATGAATGGTGACACTTCACAAAGCCACATGAAATTTGTGTTTATTCTAACCTTCTTCAGTGACCACTTCAGGTGTAAGACTCAATGATTAATGTGTTAGAAAATACTGTTACACTGACACAAGTGAATCAAATGTATAAAATTATAAACACTTACTGCGTAATGGTGTTCTGTACACTTTTTTCGTTGAGCGTCATTCCTGGGGGTGGATCATTTTGCAGGGCTAATAATTCCTTTTGTAGCCTTTTCTGTTGAAGACAATACGTTGGGTTTGTACCATTGTCAGATTTGTTTTACTCTAGCACAACATAATGAAATAAATAGTAATAAAATAAAAACAAAACAGCGTTTGAGTAATATTTCCCTCTTGTTCTTTCAATACGTAAGATCCATAATCAAACCAATGGGACTTATCATTGATGTTAGCATTTAGCTAACGAGAGCCGTTACCGTACTATAACATTAGTAAACGTCCAAACTCCACCCAAATTAAACAATTTGAGACTGATACGGGTTAAAATCGAGCGATAACCCCTGTTTATCAATATTAATTAAAAAAAAGAAGTTGGCTTTATAGTTGTTTTATATAAGGACAACTGAATTTCGACTCAGCTATTTTATGAAAGCGATGCACCTGTTCGGCTCAGGAGCAAACTGCAACTGGTCAATCTGCGCACCGTCTCGTTAGCACGCCGAGCTCAACGTCGGCCAACTGGCAACCGACACTCCGTTAAAGTATTAGACTGAATTTCATCACCGCAACACCACATTCGTTGTTTTATCACCCGTGTGTTTCTGCTAAATAAAAAAAATACACACAGCCATCAACATGTAGTTCCAGGAAGCTAGTTTCTATGCTAGCCCTGACTTGCTGTTGATGATGATGATGATGTGCTAGTTGTATTGCTAGCAACGACCGAGCGCTAAACCGGAACAGTTTAGGCTAAAATCTCACCGCTTTTACTCTAACGTCACCGCTGCCTTGGACAAATACGCGTAGGTAAATGAAGTGGTTAGTAAAAATACCGAGAAAAAGCAGAGTGGAGGTGCGGTAAATTATAAATATGCGATCGCTGTCAATTGTATTCTTACCTGCATCGACGCCATGATGGAAACCCCCCTGCATCAGCGCAGAGTGGAGGACGGTACGTCAGGCAGTCACGTGACCGGAGGAGTTGTTTTGACAGACGAAAACAATCCACGCGAACGTGTAGATCCACGACCCCGCTCACCCTTATGTCATTTCAAGTCGTGAACGGACTCTGTATTGGCGTTGAAGCAGGATTTTATAAAACTGGGGGGAAAAAATGCATGCGGTGTTAAAATACACCGAGGCCACAAAGGACATTAGGGAGGGTCAGTGACCTCTGCTGAAGGAGTTCTGACCTGCCTGACATACCTGATCCAGTCATATCAAATACCTTTCATGCCTCATTTTGTCTTTTAAAGTGCTAGCAGTTTTATTTAATAATTAAATAACATTTTAATTACACCTTTTAGGATAACATCGGTGTCTTTGTTACCCCGTCAGCAGCTCCCTTTTATTAAATCTGCACAAACTTTTAGCTGCAATCTCCAATAAACGTGAAAAAGGAAACTTGAAGTATTTTCATTTCCCCTTTGGCCATCAATGCCAAAAGTGCCCGAAGCGCAGAAAGCACATTCATTTGTCTGCGTCAGTCGAGTTCAGAACATTTTTATTCATCTGGATTGTAATTTGATCACGTCTGCTAAGGTTTCCTGGTGAGGGAAAAAATTTGTGCCTTCTCTTCGCAGCCGGTGTTAAATGAGATGTGATATAAGCTCTCACCTGACATGGTTCACACAAGGAGCAACTTAAGCTAGATCACAGTACAGCCGTATTATTGACAGCCACTTCACTTTAGAAAATCACAGCTATCGTTTACTGGTTGACTTGTCAGTGGCTTACAGGACAAGTTCAAATACAAAACAAGTCCGTTCATGCATATGTACTGTGTGACCCTATATTAGATTAGAGTATTATCACTTCCCCAAAATCCATATCCAACTCCACAGACAATATTGTCTGTTGACTGTCGATTTTTAGCACTAGTTTGACTTTCTAAGTGTAAATGATTACCATTTAGGGAGTAAAATATTCTTGTAATGCAGTTTCAATTGTGTTTATAATGAAAATGCCAAAGATTGCAGTTTCCCTATTATAAAAAAAAGGAACACATGGTAAAATTAACTTATTAGAATATTCCCCCTCTGTTGTGTACTACATACTAATGGGAAAAGTAAAGAATAATGTATTTGAGTAAAGCCTTTAAAATATTGTGTAAGGTTTCCCTAAAGACAGACAAAAAAAACACAAAAGTATGAGGCAGGTTTATTGTGAAGGTGGCATTTAAGTCAAATTACGTGGTACAACACAGCAAACTGGAAACAACATGCTCACCAAATAGGTCTTTATTTAGATGCAGAGGTGAGGTAAGATTTCAGAGGAAGGGGGGCACATTTATCACATTATTGGCCTGCCATATCCATTTATTATATTAAAATGTAATCTTTTAATATCAATGAAATAATGACAGAAAGCCAGGAGCAGAAAAGAAACCTCATGTTCCATATGAAGAAAATGTCAAACAAGTTAAATATTCAGAACAAAACAAAACAAACCAAAAAAAATCTAAAAATGTTTTAAGCTTTTACATTATCTTCATCACTTTAGCAATCCAAAAAGTTTGCAGCCATGAGCAGTTCCAGTGCGATCTCCGGAGCGATGGGGAATTCAGGTATTTCTGTGGAGCTGTTGGTGTAACGGACCTTGTAGGTGAAATACATGCAGACCTTGGACAGGACATGGGATGGGATCTCCCTGAAGTTCACTTCGTTGGTTTCGTTCTCAGCAAACTGTCCTGCAGACGGAAGGTTATAGTGGGTGTCAGCTGTTGAAATACTAAACGGATCGCATACAATTTTCCACACATTTTGATAAACATACCATATCCCTATTTGGATGTAGTCATTAAACAGAATTATTTTGCAAGATGCCATCCGTTTACATACAAAAGAGATCATACTGAGGTAGATTGTCAGTGAACATTTAGCAAAAAGCTCTGTCTATAAATAATCGGAGGGAACAAAGCCACACAATGGAGGGACCATAGTGCCACCAACTGGACAGGCAGAATTAACAACACCACCTTAATTATGATATCAAACATGGCCGAGTCAATCTCTATAATCTCCAAACACGAGACACATGCACTGACATGACGAATGCCAGGAGCACAGTAGTGTACAGTTAACCGGAACATAACACCAGTGAGCACACCCTGTGTTGGACCTTAAAACACGGGTGCCTAAAGCTATTTAAGCCAACTTTTTTGTCCTCAATACCTTTATAGCTGGAGCAACACTCACCATCCTATCATCAGTGTATCTATCCAAATCTAAGTTGTGTTTCTCATCTGTCATTGGACTCTCAGAAGAGGAAAACAACACATGACTGCCTATATTAAGTAAATTACAATGCAAACAGAAGCTCCTCAGGAATACCAATCACTACTTACACCATGCTGGTAAAAGGTAAAAAAAAACAAAAAACAAAAAGGTAAACACTTTCATGTGAAGAATTTAATTTTATAAAAGTCTTTCATCCCAGGCATAATCTGCAGAAAATGAGAGAGTGCCTTAAACCTTACTGTCATACCTATTTCAAACAGCATAAAGAATGGCCACAATCCAGAAGTCTGGAGAGAAATCACCATGAACTAATCCCACACTTATTGCTAACCACCACCAAAAAGCAAGCACATTGCAGAGCTTTTCCTGGCTTAGAATGAGCCTTTGGAGGATAACTATGCACAATAAGCGTGACCGGTCTGTTTACATTAAAGGCAATAAGTCTCTGTTACCTTATTTGGCAGAAATCTATGTATTTTCCTGTTATTTCTAACCATCTGATAAACAAAGATGTCTACTGTACTTAAGGAAGTGTAACTCCAATTACCATAATTGGTTGAAGAATTCAATGACTAATGTTATTCTCAGTTCTCACAATTTTGGCACTGCGGATTTTCCTTTTGAGAATGACTCAAAGCTCTTTTGGACGGTGCCAAAATTTCCTCTATGAATAAAACATCCTGCATTGTTAGTGGATATGCCAGATGACCACTGGATGCTCTGTAAACTATGGCTGAACAATGAATCCTTTTCATAGTAAAACTACAATGCAACTAGCAAATCACAAAGGCAGGAACTTAGGATATACGATGTACAGCACATCTGTTCCAGGGTTTAAATGGTTGTGGCACTGCGATGACAAGCTCCTGTCATATTCCTTGTGTGACAGTCATCCTTTTGATAGTGTTTGATGATATATCACATTGAAATGCTCATCAATCTATCAAATACTGAACTGAAGCTTGACACTAAAAAATGACATTGCAAATAAAATCACAACATCTGTCAGAATATATGCAATTAGCTTTTTAAAAAAAAAAAATAATTTAGCCCCACTGTTAACTAGTAAATTTGCTGGTATGTTGCTTAAAAAATACAACCCCATCAATTCTTCATTGATTACCAATTAAATTGTTTAAGAAAACTAAAACGGTTTCCTCTCGAAGTAATTTTCCTGAATCCTCACCTGGCCCGCTTAACATGGCTTTGATAGTCCCAGATGTCAAGGCATGTTCTCTCTTCACTATGAATTCATGGCCATCTGAGGAGATCAGTTTCACATACATGGCATCTGGCCCTTCACAGCCACCATAGGTTCTCTCCTCACCGTCTGTGAAGCAACATAAAGGAACAGGTGAAAGTCACATGTTTCAGAACTACATACAGAAGCTTCATAAGGGTTGTCACAAGAGACAACAGACAGTTTGTTGCTGACGAGGAAAATTAAGAAACGAAACCTCTGTGGGCCACAATACACATTTACTCTGATGTTTTTTTTTTTTGTTTTTTTTTTTTAATGACAAACAATATCACGAATTAGTGGAAAGGTACAACATGAGCTTTAGCTTTCGGTAAATTGGTCACTTACCCATTCTGTTGTGGTATTTCTGTCAATCCTGAAACGGAAAAATAAAGCATCACTCGTATTAAAGACTTTTAACTCAGTTCAGACATAAAAAGTCGGCTCTTCTAGAAATTGGCTCCAGTTTTATCATTTAACACATTCCATTTGTAACAGATTGGGGTTATCGTTACACGGGCCTTCAATTTTTTGTTTTTTTTGACACTCACCGTGTAACGTTGAGCAAGATCAAGTAGCTAAGAATAATGTGCCAAAAGGTAGCCATCATCAGAATAGGTCTAAATAAGCACCACTGTGACTTCTCTGCACAAATAGAATGAAAAGTAAACTGCGGCTGAGGCTTTTTTATTTGACAGTTTAAGATTTCAAGTGAGTTCGCAGCCGTCAGCGTTAGCTAGCGCCGGCTAGCAGGCTAACGCCTTTCCAAACAATCGATACATTTTTTTCAACGCTTGATTACAGTTTAAGACTAACATTGAATGTTTAGTCCCACACGCAGCCCCACAAAATAACGTGTAATCGAAACACAACAACGTTTCTTACCTCTATGTAGTTGAACGTGTAGCGGAGACTGTGTGTCAGCTAACGTTAGCCAACAGGATGTTGATACCCGGAACCAGTTAGTGCGGACACCCGTCCGACAAAAATATATTCCGTGGAAACCAAACTGTCCCCATTCGTTGTTTATCTATTTCAGTGCAAATTTAAACAAAAATATTAACAGTTTAATTTGTTTGATGAATCTCTATATCTCGAAGAAGAGAAAACATGTTAATAAAATAATATCTGGTGAAATCACAAAATGCTGAAATAAAAAAGCTTACTGTGCAAACCAGATGTTATGTCTGGATAATAGATATGTACACCTCTGCTATTCTGTATAAACCACTGTCTCTAAACAATACATTTATTCAAGAGAGAGAGAAATTATATTTTTGATTTTTAGTTTTAATGGAGACCTAAGATGACTAGTCAAATTTGCACGTTCCGGGCCACCGTCCTATTATTCCTATAGGGGGCGCCTGTGTTTAAGGTTAACCTTTCTGACTGTCTCTTCTGGCTGTGATGAGTGAGAGCAGGTGCTGATTGGACACGACAGAGACATTTTGTAGGGCCATAAATCTGGATTCAAGAAAGAATGAAAGAGGGGGAGGCACGCAATCTGCACCTTTATACATTCTCCAAAGTCCACTCAGTAAAAATCAGTCTGTTCACTTTGTTATTTTGATTTCAGATAGTATAGTAGGACAGTTACAGGAGTATTCACTATTGCATTCACATTTAGCAAGTAGTGTTGCAAGGCCAACTGAAAGGACCACATTTTTCAACTAGGAAATGAATTTTGTTGATCAGAAAATGACTCGATTACAGCTCACAAAATCTGTTCTGACAGGTAAAGTGTTGTCGGTGCGAGGGACAGTTGAGAAGTGGGCACATACTGTAGTCACGGTCAGGTTCGGAATGTGACTTTGCCATGATCCTGCCTGAAGTTCTTTCATGCAGGAAAAGTGATGACTGTTGAAATCCGAGGCTTCCAAATGGATGCACAGATATCTGAGCTGTGACACTAAGAGCAGAACACTGAGCGTGCCTGTAAATTGTGCAGTTTGACCCAGAGGTGCTTTCTGAAGGAGCGTAATGTTGCTCACGAAGGATGGTGAGCAATTTTAACATTTTATTTTGTCGTTGATGTATACGCAGATATTTAAAGATCCACTACTGACTCACAGAAGGAGACCCTCTCTGGCCAGTTTTGCGTAATTGACTGTACTCCCCGCTGCCACAGATGTCAGTGGAGACATATGCAGAGGTGACATCTGACCTAGTATTTATCTTACATTAATACCAGGTTTAGCTATGCTGTCAGTTTGTGTTCCAGAAAGTTCTGGTAGCCTGTGTTGCTTGTTGACTCTCTCTCTCTCTCTCTCTTTCACACACACGCACACTCTTACACACTCTCATACACACAACCAAAAACAATCACTGACCTTCCAGTCCCCCATTACACCATTAGTGCTTATGATCAGAGCGGGCGGGTGGCGGCAGCCGCTTTGATGTCTCTCTGATACGACCCACCCGGCTGCAGCTGCTCTCAGCTCTATTTTGGGGAGGCTGCTGTGGGCCCTCAGAACAGGGCTTCCTTAACGCACACACACACCACACACACACACACACACACACACACACACACAATGCATGCAAACACTCTTGTCTTGCCAAGTGATATCACCCATCCCTTTAACAGCTCAACTCTGTGCTTTCTCAGATCGCACTTTCTTGTACTCACCTATGCCATTCTGGAAATAGTGGGATGCAGTTAACTTGCTAGAGAAGGCACTTGTCCATCTTTGTGCCCGTTGGTGTAATTAAAGGTCTGTGACGGGCAACACACTCAAAGTGCAACATTCAGCATGATTTACAGGATCGCAACCGTGCAGATGCAGGGATGATAACTTGATTCATGTGCAGTTTAGACATTACTCCTCTTTTTTTCTCATCAGTAATGACAAATATTTCTGTAAAGGTGGATATGGTTTTGCTGTTATTCCTCACATGCCTTCTTTTAACCAGCACGCCTCATTTTCCACTTCTTTATGCCGCCAGCGTCAATACCAGCGAATCGGTCAAATGTCGATACATAGGATCATATATAACGAATACAATGGCTTCCCCCTGAATGAAACCAGGTCAGAACTTTAGTCATGATAGGAAAAGATGGGGGAGGAATGTCTTTGGGCATTTCCTCTCTGAAAAGAGGAAAAGGCTTGTCACAATGAATTTGAGGGTACGGTTTCTTTTGCCTGCAGCCAGTCACAGTGGCCTGCAATTCTGGTCTTAATCTCATGAACCTTCACTGTAGAGATGCATCAGCACCCCATGACATGTCACAACAGGGCTGTCTCATCCAATGAAAGATAATCTTGTGTAATGCATTTTAGAATACATAATTGTTTCAATAATCTTAAAATACACCCCCCCAAAAAATGATGCATGCATTTTAACAGCTTTTTAAAAAAAAATATGTAAAGGAGTTTTGTTCATGTAGGTCAAGAAAATCTGATATTTTTATGGTGTTGTAACGTGTAAAAAAGACATATTAGATTGTTGCTTTATTGCGTGATTTCAAGCCCGGGCGTGCTCCAGCAACTCAGCTCTTACTCAGGCCTAAAGGCACAACAAATGTGCTCACATAATGATGACTTACGAAAACAAAAAAGAAGTGTGGTCATCACAACTGCTGGTCTGTCCTTTATGTACCCAACAGAGCCGTGGCGTCTCCTCCTGTGTTTCTTGGATAAATAGATGATGGGGTAGCAGGGATGTTTATCAAACAAATGTGTCATAGAGGAATGGGATCTGACTTTATTTTACTGAGATGTTTTTGAAAATTACAAGCTGACGGTGAAAGCAGCGGGGTAAGACAATGAGCTCTGAGTCAGTGGAGCGGCGTTACGATGACCCCGTCGTTTACAGTGGGATGATTCAAAACCCATGCTGCCGTTAAGACAAAGCTAATAACCTGGCTACATGCATGGAAAAGCAACATCTTCTGAATGATCTGCAAAGTCCATTCTTTGCTTGCTTTCGACCAAACAGTGTTAGTTTACACCCTCTACTCGGCTCACGATGAAAGCTTCGACAGGCAGATAAGTGGATGTGACAACCATTTACTTTGAATAGCTTGAGGCGAATGCATTATGTTGAGGCCTTGCTTGTTTGAACTACTGTATAATGACGCACCCTATGATAAAACCTTCACCACAACTCACATGTTGCTAAATGAACAGGACGTGGACAGTGTTGTGCTTAAATGGTGGACGTTTTGCATTGTGCTGATCTTTTAGCGTTCATCAAAAAAAAAAAAGAAAAAAAAAATGGCACATGGAAGCAAGCCTGACGAGAACAGAAAGTGCTGCATGTTTGAATAATCAAACGCAGATAATAGTTTACCTTAGATGGCAGAGTGACAGATTTATAGTTTTATGACTGAGATTTGTCTCTGTGTAAATATAACAGATGAAGTGATGCTATGCTAGGCTAGCTATGCATGGCATGGAAAGGGGATCTGCTTAATACTGATGTCTTAGCAACAGTTTTGAAAAACGCTGGCCACTGATATCCCCTCACTGCTTACAAGCCTTAATCCAATTTTAGAAGCACAACCAAGTTGCATTTTAGTCGGAAGGTGGAGGCCCGGTCTCAAAGTGGGAAGTTAAATATACACACGAGAAACTCTCATCTTCCTGAGTCCGAGCCAGCCTTAAGATATCTACGTGTCCAAGCCAATCTTTACACAGCAGATAAAATAATATACCGCCCCTGATATTGAATTCACTTAGTCCTAATAAAACCAATCGGCAGCAAGTTTACACAATTTACCAAATTCATAGCATTTTTAATTAGGCTCCCTCATCTAGTACATATTTATTTAGCACAACAAGAAATGCTTTATAACGCACTTTATGTAAATACAGTTGTTACTTATTGTATAATGTAACATATCTGTAATCCAGACATGCCTACACACAAACATGCTACAGTACAGTGTGCTGCAAAAATGTTAAATCCTTAATATATAAATGTACAAATCATTCATCTCCAGGTTTAAAAATGACTTATTTCTGTATCATTATAATCATGTTATTACACAGCTTCTGGTAGCTGTTTATGTACCAGTTATGGCTCATTCATAGGAGGAGTTATGAAGGAGGAGTTAGAGTTGTTGACAAATACAATGGTAAAGACAAAACAATAATATCCCTACAGTGTCTTACATTATGAGCAGTTATAAATGATGTATTTATCGTTAATGATGCCATTTAACCTATTGTAATCTCTTAAATTATTGTCTTTGGTCTAAATGTTTTATTCTACCTACTTATGAAGTCGTAAAAGTGTTACTGTGTCGAGGACCACAAGTGGAAGTTATACCAAAACCAGTTTTAATTATTAATAGATTTTACAAACTACTTATTCTATACATTAGAAGAAGAGACAAAATTACTAATTTTTCAATGGAGAATAAAAACAGCAGTTTAAGAAAATAAAATCCAGTTGAATATATTAGATTCTCATTTTGCGAATTAATGACTTTGTTTTTGTATTTATTGTATTTTTGCTTTTATTGTCCATAGCTTGCATTTTCATAATGAGCATTTTCTTGACACTTGCAGTCTTCCATAGAATTTCTTGACTGTGGTTATTTTGCTTCTGGAAAAATGACTGTTAGTAGCTGCAAAAGCTTCAGAAACAAGTGGCTGATAAGTTCATTAGATGGCAAGGGGGGAAACTTTATCAGGATCTGCTGTGTTGCTGCATCCATCAGTTATCCTGGAGTGAGTTCATCCTGGCTCTGTCCCCTGTTTAGTAGATGGCACATTCCTCTTTGCTGAATATAAACAGGATTACTGGAGAATCTCCAGTCTGGTCAAAATTATAGCTGTCAATGGAATTTGTTAAATGGCCTCTAAGAAGGTACGATACACTTATAAGGTTTTGGTTTATATTTGTCCAAGACTGCTTGTGCAAACACATCTTGTCCAGCTTGCCGTGCCATATTAGAATAGTAACAGAGATATTCTATACTATTACTGACAAGTTCAGCTTCACGTAGGAGAGCCAGGATTGAAAATGTACCTTTGATAAATAAACAGTCTGATCAGTGTTTTTAGAAACTCTGTGATGCTGCAATGCTATTTTTGGAAAACCAACATTAAACTGTAAAATGAGATAACTCTCTGCTGGTTTTGTCGGTATCTCCTGAAGTCAGGGCAGAGGGCACGACGAGTGCACGACACGGTGCTGCTGATTCCGGGCAGGTGCCTCCGCCGCTGTAACTCTACACTAA
Source organism: Stegastes partitus (assembly GCF_000690725.1). NCBI lineage: Eukaryota > Metazoa > Chordata > Actinopteri > Pomacentridae > Stegastes > Stegastes partitus. The sequence goes on along the minus strand of NW_007577856.1, from coordinate 740,625 downwards.
TCCGAAGCTGATCAGCAATGGAAACAGTACAAACTGACCCGAGACAAACTGGGGCACCTGCCTGCACTTGCTCCGCTAACGTGAGACCCCGACTAAGATACTTTGATTTCATGCCTGGTCTTCTGTCTTCTCCCCCCGGATCTCATTATGAGAAGGTCAACGTGAGGCCACCGTTGCTTAGAGATAAGTGAGCACGTGGCTGGAATTTAAAGCGTTGTTAAAAGACGATCCTTGCATCCATCAATTGAATTCCATTTGTAGATTTTATGCAATGTAGTGAAATATAGTGTGGATATATATATGCTGTGCTGTGTAATTTCTACTGTCATCAAAATTTCTGACATTTTGTACCCAACCATGACACCTGGACAGTTGAAAGTTATGATCCTTGTGGTGATGCATGACAAGAGCATTAAAATACCAGCAGAAGGCATAATGTTGTTTAACAAGGCATAACATCTTTATTGTTATACACATAACTTCATCTCCAAAGACTTTGCACAAATCAGTGGGGTAACATGAACCTTGAGATATCAAAAGTCTCCCACAGTTCCTTGTTATGTCCTAAAATACTCAAACAAGTACATCTGCCTTTCACACCCCCAAATGGTACGTACAGTACAACCAATTAGAAATAAAGTATTTTTTTTTCCACTGTCAAACATTATCATATGTGCATTACATTACCAATTACAAACAAGTTATATTCATTGTCAAAATACAGGTGTGCAAATTGTTAGAAAAATACCAACTCATACCAGATTCTGGATTGTGCTCTGTAAAAATCCTTACAAATAGTATATAATAATCTATATATAAATGTCTCCAACATGCAATGTTGCATTTCAAAAAATATCCCATAAACAGGCTGTTCAGTTAAACCCTCTAAAACTCCAGTCTTCACCATTTTATAGTCTACACAATATTTTGAATTTTTGTTTTTCCAGTTGTTATGTGGACAGTTTGCAAACGTCAAACTGGTTGAAGAATTCTCTAAATTTTAATGTGCTGCTCATTTTATAATCGACAATACAGTCTTCAAAATAAAATCGCAGCAAAGAAAACCTAAACATATTAAAGCCCTTTTCATGGTGACCAATGTTCACAAACACATCAGTTGTACAATGAATAAATAATTAAACTTGGTAGTGGTGACAGTAAATGTCCACCATATAAATAACCACTTTGAAAATCAAAGAAACTCATGCCATACCTGCGACAAAGACTACAAGCAGCTACGATGAGGCAAGTTCAAAGCATGATTCAGGTGATGACAACAGTCAGAGTATCCCCCACACAACAAAGTTAAGACAAGGATGGCATCGATTTCCCCCTCCCCCCCACCCCCACCCCCATTCCTCATCTTTTCTGAGGTAAACAGTAGTACTGTTAAAGACTTTTAAAGGCATCTGTCCTTCTCCCTGGAGCCACATTCCCCATGGCCTCAACCTGAATAAACTTCCACTGTCCACAAGACTGTCTTGATCCAGTCTCATAAGCATGCAAGCATTGCCGGGCAAGCAGCCGTGTGAGCTGCGTTTTTGCATCTTAGTGGTGTAGTGACACAATGAAAGCAAAGAATAGAGTGAAGAAATTCAAGCAAAAATGGTCTAGGCATGTACAATGAAATTATTTTCCTTCTGATTTCATAAATAACATAAGACATTTGTTACTTCACTCTCACAGAGCTCGCTGGCTTTTAAAGTATAATTCAGTTTCCTAATCACAATGCCTGCTGTCAATTAACCTCTCAAAGCCAGTCTAATAAAATTATGCAAAAAAAAAATAAAAATGAAAGGTAGGATTTTTCTAATGGTACAACCCCCTTTTTGGCAAAATATATTATAAGCTTTTGAAAAAAAACAAAAAAACATATTGCACTTTCAGTAACATGTATGTGTAATGTCAAATTACAGCTCAATTGTTAGAAATGAGTAAAATTCAAATAAAAAGGGAAAAAAAGAAATTTATTAACTCATTCTGAAAAGAGAACAAAAAGCCTACAAGCATGTGACTGCAGGTAACCAACATTCAGAGTACAACAACGAACGAAAAGATACGATAGAACAAAAAAATAAAAACAAACAAAAACAAAATGTTAAAACTGTACCATGCACGGGGAGTGTTTCAAAGCAGTGTATTCTGGATAACAATGGACGGAGCTTCAGAAAGCTGCGGTGATGTTTGGGTTAACAGAGTAAGACTGGCTAGTGACCGTGCTAGCACTGACTGCTGGCAACGGCCGTGCCCAGTTTCCTCTTGCAAAGAGTGGTGTGAACCCCAGAAAACGCTCCGAACACCCGAGCACGCTCCCGCCGTGACCGTCCCCCCCGGGCCGGGCTCACATCTCCCCATCAAAACGTCAGATGGCAAAATAGAAAGGCAGCTGTTTGCTCCCGTCATCTAAAAGTGCATCTCCACACTCTTCCAGCAAGGCTCCATCAGCCCACCGCTATCTCTGCCAAGGCAGTGGAAGTGGGCTACAGAGACCTGTGCTTGGATCAGCACACGTGTGGGTTTCAATAACTTCTTGTTTTCTTTTTTTTCAGACTGTGTATGTTTAGTTGCATTTTTTAAACTTTTTTATTTTTTATTTTTTAATCTCACTAGACACGACATTTCACCTCAGCTTTTACAGAAGCCAAAGGAGTGCTAATTCACGGGGCTGGCCCTAAAGAAGGCCAGTGACGGGTTGGTAGTAGTGATGCCTTCCTCCTGATTCTCTTCGGTGTCATGCTGATTCCTAAACACCTACAGCCGCCCCCGTGTCTCACTGGCGCCATTTTCATTTTTCAAGGCCGGCGATGCAACTGTACCGGTTGCCATGGTTTCACTGCAACATAAAACAGTTTGTTTGGATTTAATTGGGCCCTTGTCACATTTTCACATACACATTGTGGCACACGAGAGATGAGCAGAAAGGACAGATTCATCTTGTGATGCATTCATTTTTTGTAAATGTGGAAGAATAAGAGAATAAAATTAACGAACTTGCCTGAGAAACAGCATCATCATGTCAGAAAATGGACAAATATAATTGCAAGGCCGATATTCAACAGCATTACCATAGCAACAAGGATTGAGTTAGGACCCTGCAAAAAATAATAATATAAAAAGATCAGATATCACATAATAATCATCTAACAGTGAATCAAATTGCGAACGTTCCATTTCACAAATCAGTGCTATTAAGAATTAAATACAAGGCAGTGTTAAAATAATTGTTCTAAATCTGTAAGAAAAAAAAAGATTTGAAACAATATCACCCTCAAGTCTATACGGTAGATATGAAGCTATAGCCAGCAGCTAGCTAGTTAGCTTAGCATAGCATAGCATAAAGCCTGCGCACAGCTAGCCTAGCTATGTCCTCAGATAACAAAATCCATCTAACAGCATCTCTAAAGCTCAATCATTAACATGCTATTTTGTACTTGCGACTGTTAGCAGACATCCACGACAAATGAAACGAAAAATCAGTCTGGTTCACAACCCAGCATGAAATTGGGAATTTTAAAGCTTTAAATTTTGTAGGGGTTACAATTTTGTAGGGGTTACCATTACCATACAAACACACTACCTCTGCCTGAACGTCAGTAAGTGTAATTGAAAAAGTTCCTTTGCAAAAACAGGCAACTTTTGCAAACGAACTCTTCAATTAATCAGTGATACTTACTGTTTCTTCTGTACTTTCTGCAATCTCCATGCTAGCTTTCTTTGTGTCTGCGAGGCTCTTTGGCTTTAGGGAATCCTGCTTCCTGAGTTTCTGGTCGCTCTTGCTCTCCCGTATGGAGGCCGGCTTAGGAGTGGGGATACTATAGGACTTGGGGGGTTGTGGGGGCATACGTGCCAGGGCCAGGGCACTGGGCTCTTCTTCTATATCCTCCTCTGGGTCTGGTGGTGGAGGCGCCCTTGTAGGGGCCTTGACGTAGTAACTGTGGTACTCGGTGTGGAGCTGGCCATTGACTGGAACTGCAGGAGGCTGTGGAGGAGGAGCAGGAGCTGGGGCAGGCTGCTGGACCTTGGCGGGTTTCGGTGGAGCCTCGTCGGGTACATGGGAAGCTTTGGGGCCATCAGTAACGGACGGCCTTTCTTCTTTACTCAGCTTCCTGCTAGATCGCTCATCCTTGCTGGTCTTGTGGCTCGACTTCTCTTCTTTGCTTATTTTGCGGGAAGGTTTTTCTTCTTTGCTGGTTTTACGGCTGGTGCTGTTGGCGAGTTGACCTTTCTTCTTGCTGGAACGAGGCGAGGGGGGAGGTGTGGTTCCAGGACTGGTCACCGGGGAGTGGGGGGGAGTGGTGCCTTTGCGGTAAAAGTGGGGAGAATCCTTCGGGGAGCCTTCCTTCTTCTCAACAGGGACCTCCTTAATCTCCACAGGCTCCTTTAACTGCTGTTTTATGTAGTCGGGTCCTGAGGACATAAGAGAGGTGACATGTATTAACATGACAGATAACAGACGCTTGTCCCGCCTCACTTTAAATTATCATTAAATTCAAGTCACAGAGCAAGAACACAAGTCATTTCTTACTAGTTTGGTTTAGATGCAATGCCAGAAAAGAAAAATTGCACATTTGATGGATATTTTTCTCACTGTTTTGAAGAATAGGACATTTTGGGAAACACATATACAGCATGGTTTCTTGCCAAGAGTTAGACAAGAAGCGAAAAACTCGTCTTGTGTTTGCTGAACATGAAACCACTGCCAACAGCAGGTCAGCTTAGCTTAGCACAAGCAAGCCTGTCTCTGTCCAAAGGTAACAAAATCTGCCGTCCAACACCTCTAAAGCTCAGTAATTAACACATTATGTGCAGTATACTGAAATGTAAAAACAAAATGTTGTTGTCTTACCGGGTGTTATGTCGTATGACAGAGCCAGGCTAGTTATTTTCTCTCTTTTACTTCTATCTTGTTTACTATTTCTGTGACTGTGCCTGGCCAAGAAATAGTCTGGCACACCAAATCACAATTTGTTATTTTTACACTTCAGTTTTTGTACAGATTAAACAAACAAGATATAATGTGTTAAGTAGCGAGCTTTAGAGGTTCTAGTAGGCAGCTTATGTAACCCTTTGGACAGAGACAGGCTCGCTGTACCTCTCTTTAGACAAATTTAAAAAAACAACCACGCTGTGTTCATCATACAGACATGACATGAGGCAGCACTTTCTCCTCTTAGTATAAAAGTGAAAAGTACATTTCCATCTGGGATTTATTCAGAAGAACAAATCAAGCCTTTGCTCTATGACATGAATTGGATGAAAATACGTAAACGTCACAATAAAAGACACTGCATACTGATAGCCTTGAACATACAGCACTAACATCATTGAAATGCCCCATTATCTGAGGTTCAGACATAGGTCAGTCATGACTCAAGAGATTACCAAACCCTAAACCGTCGCCAAGTGCTATTCTGAAATTTCTGTTGCAGCTACTGTCCAAAAATCCAGATTAGGAGAACAGAGAATTCTTAATTTTCTGTCCATTCTGCCTGACCGGAGAGTTTTACCGTGATCCAGATTTAAACCAGATCTGGCCTTAAGCGTAGTTAAACTTTCAAATAAAATATTCATGAATCAACATAATATATGCAGTCATTCCGCAAAGACCGAGGGAAGGAGGGAGATAGAAGGAAATGGACTGATTAATGCAGGGTCACAAACACCATTTCACAAAGGAAGCCTCCCCCTGCAGGCTCATCTTTATCATCAGTCATTCTCTTTTATCAGCATGTTGTTTTCCTGGAAAGGCCCTTTCACATCAATTCTGAGCATCCAACCATCACAGCTGTATAGATAATGACAGTCAACCCTACAGTGCAGCAAAGACACTTTTAGGTCCCTTTTTTATCTCCAGCATGAGTTTATGGTCCAAGGTTAGTGGACACTCACGGTCTAATGATATTGCTGCTCCTCGAGTGAATGAAAACTCATCTTTCAACGATGCATGTTTTGAATTTTCCTCTAATGTGCTCTAATGTGTGAACAATAAAGCCTCAATCTGAATGTAAATACCATTTTGCATGTAATAGAAATGACACTTTATCTGTCCCTTTGTTCTGTGCAGAATTAACATTTATTAGAGACATGAGGCTCTTTGTTTGCCTGTTTTTCTCTCTCTTCGCCTAAATTAGACGGTGTCAGAGTGACTAAGACAGGGACAATGCCGCATTGTTTGAAGCACATCAGATGGTATGAGCAGAAAAGGATTCTCCGCATCACATGTATATACAATTTGAAACGGAAAGAAATCAAGAAATTATAGAGACAATGTTTAAAAGGAAAGGTTTTAAAGACGCATTACCACACTTTAATTCAGGATTGTACTCAGTCAGTGTAAGGTGATCTGATGCTAATGTGCTCATGGTGGTTTGTTTAGGATTGACTTATGGATTGGGTTGGAAAATGGATTATTTCAAAGATCAATCCAAAGGATTTTGGGGATGTCTCTTACACACACATCACCTTTTAAGTTTGTACATGATAATTCAGTGGAAAAGAGTAAATATTGACTTCGATTTGACACTCAACACTTCTAGGAACAATTATGCAAATATAGGATCCAGAAAGGAACAAGTGCATCTAATCCCATATCAGCGTAAACAGCCTTATTGCGGAATCTTTTGGGCCTCGGTACTCATAAGCCCAAAGTATTCTTCAGCTGCGTGGCATTCCTAATTTGTTTCATAACCACTACAACCAATAAGACCCACTACAAAGAGACAGGGGGACATTTGAACATCTGTGGGGCTTAATATATCTGCTGAGCTTAATTTCACACCATAGCTCAATAAGAGTTAGGGCTTCGTGGGCGGGCCCGAGCAATTTCAATCTGTTTGGGGACAGATTCCTGCAAGGGGTTCCAAGCATTTTCTGAATGGTTTTTGCCACTTGAACGACCCCCACTCCCAGTCCAACACTCATATAAGACTGCAAAGCTGGCAGTCAGGGAAAAACTACTTCCACTACTGCAGTTATGTTGAATTCCAAATTATGTTGAACATGTTTTTTCTTGTGTTAGGAAGCATGCACATGCAAAAAAAAAATCTTTGAATTAGAATTGTGTGGCTGTTTCGTAGATATCTGAGCTGGTGTAAATCCTCCTGACAAGTGAGTGAAGATTTATTTGATGCACTATACTGAGGAATCCTGCCAGGTCAGCTGGAACATGTACTGGGACTCAATTACCCAAATGGCTGTGGTGTTTCTTTCATCTAAACATTGATCAACTGGGCTGAGTCTGCAGCCTTCTTAAAGAGGGCTATTAAAATAGGCCATGGTAATAGCCATGACCGAGACAAAAATACTCAAAACAAACACCAATAAAGATGCCAGTTTAAGCATTCAGAGCATCATTTGTCGCATATAAGACACGCGCCTTTAAGTATTTTAATCCTCCGTTCAGTCCTTTTCAGCAAAAGCTTAACTGTAAAATGTACTGTGACTTTCTCTTCTAACATCATCATTGTCGATTTGAGGTTATTAGAAGACAAGCTTTTGTTTAAGCTGCAGGTTGCCAGTTCTCTTCATGTTAATCCACAACACATTTTCTGCTCCAGTGCTCTCTTCGCATAACACACACACACGCACACAATCATATACCCACACAAAACACTATGGATCGGCTGTTTAAGACCCTGCCTAACCCCTGCTGACCTTAATATGAGATGAACAGCGGTAACAAGAGGGGAGCTTCACTGAAACGTGCATCCATGTGTGTGTGTGTGTGTGTGTGTAAGAAGTACATTATGTGCAGTTACCACATCTGTTGCCATAGTGCATCAGACTACCCTCAGCTGAAGATTCATAGTCGTTTATAATCTAGTGTTATAGTTAAAAGAGAATCTTTGGACAAATAGGATTGTTGTTTTTTTTTTTCTTTTTTTCCTCCAACATTTGAATCTTTTTCACAGAGCTCTGGCAATCAAACACTAACCCAAGGCTGTTGTTACTATATGACTGATGACAGGTCTTGGCTGCTGCCTTGTCAGATGCACAGAGAAGTCATCAGGGAGCAAAATACACATCACCACAGGCAAAGTGTTGCTTTAAGTGTGTCATTGTGTCTATATGTCAAATATAATGACAAGCCTTCCGATTGGTTGTGAAATGGATTTGCATTTTCCAAGTTTGCGTTCTTTGTTTAATTTGATTAACACACTAATATTGATATGTTGAATTATACTGGATATATATGAGTCTGTTATGTGGGTTGTTATCTCAGCATGCTCTCAGCTGTTATATTTAAGATTTATGGCTCAATTTGTAGCAATTTAGATGTTCTCTTTCTTCCTCCTACTCACACTGGCAGATGGGCAGGGGGGAGCTGCTATTGTTTGGCCGGATTACATTCACTATATTACATGTGCACATGCACACAGACACACACACAGACTCATATACATTTGCACTCATACACACACATGTAAATAAATATTCCCCGATGGCTGTGGCTATTGGTCCAATGCACTCACAGTGACTTCCTGTGCTTTGTTTGCAAGTGGCCACATGCAAAGAAGAACATGGAAGGCCTCACGTACACTGACACTGATAGATGGAGAAATGGCATGCTTTATGTATAAAGTCAAATTAAATGTCTAAAGTCATTTGCTGACTTTTTCCAACCATGATCTTTTCCTTCTATAATGAAGGGCTGACAGAAATATATTTTTACATGAATGCAATAACCCATCTCTCTGGTAGTTATTTTTTTTAAATAGCTGTTTCAACAATTGGGACTGAGGACAAATATACTCTTGAAATCTGAGAAAGGATATTATGGGGTAGCAGTTTCTTATAATTTATGTTCTGTATCCTTGAAAGTCATAAGAACTTTCTGCATTACTTTAAACTTCACATGAACTGCTGTGTAAAAACTTACTCCACACCTGCTGCTATGAATATACAGCAGCACCTGCTCATGTCTGGTTTTCAGCCCTGACAGGTCCAAGCTTTTATGGTTCCACCTGGTCCAAGTGCACCTTGACTGGGTCAAACAGGGAGGAGCAGGATCCCTGCTGCACCCCCCCCACCCTCCAACCCTCCTCTAGCGACGGGCTGAAGGAAAGGACAGCTGCTCCATGTCAGCCCCGGAGAGGGGGCTAGTGCAGTACCGAGCTCCTCTCAGTGCATAAGGATTTCAGCTATGTCTCCATTAGACCCCAGTGAGCAGACATCGGCACCAAATATAGCCCAATTAACGTCACGCCGCAGGCCACGCCTAGCTAACCCTCTCTGCTTCCCCTCCAGGGTGCTGTGTGTGAATCAATCATTTGGGTCAGGGTCCTGTTCCCTGTGACTCTCTCGTCTCTTTTGAAGCACACACTCCCAATCTTGGTGATAATCTGCTATGAGTCTGAAATGCCAATTACAAACAACAAGGGGTTTAGACCCCTGGTTGTTACCCTAGAGGATTTGTTAAAAGCTGAGGGATGAGGTGTGAGTGAGAATATTTCCACTGTGAAGGTGCACATTGAGGAAGCAAAGCAGATTAGTTTGGGAAAGTCATACAATTTTCTTCTAGTGCTATTTGTTCAGCTAGAGCAGCTTTGCCCCACTGTAACATTAGGATGAGCAAGGTGTTGACAGAAGTATAATTATACCTGGTCTAGGGCACTTTTTTTTTTTTGTCTGAGAGTAACACCACTGGTGGTCATTTTGCCAGGAAGCTGCAAATAGAGGAAAGTGTTTACACTCAAACATGGCATAACCTGCCAAAGGACAGACCATGCACCAACAACAAACCTAGAAAATCTGGCTTATACAAGACACGACTAATTCTTTTATGCACTAGAAATGAATTAATTTATATAAAACGGGTATGGCTATCTGCAGGTGCCTGTCTGGCTTTCAGTTGAGCTTACCAGACAGGCTTACGTAACTGAACGTTTAAACGCAGCGGCTCAGATGTCGTCCTGCACTGCACATTATTATGACATCGGCCACTCTCTCATTCATGATCTGACTTATAAGGCAAGGACACTCTCTGCACAGACTTGTGAACCTTGAGATCGCCCAGCCTGCCAAGCATGACCACTGTTTTCCACAACACAAACAAGCCGCAGGATGTCTCTGGCCTGGGCTGGCCATTTCTGTGGCTTAGTGAAGAGACATGCTTGAATGGGTCCCATTGTCAATCTATTTGTCACCCACTATTTTGTGGTGGCTTTTGGCAAGGCCCCAAGGTCACTAGCTCATAGGCCTAAATATGTCACACCCAGTGGAAGAGGCAAAAATAGTATGGATCTTACACTGTAAATAAAAATAAATAAATAAACAAAAAAATGTAAAATATTAGAATGGGCATTTTTCATCTAATATCAGCAGAACCCGTGCCTCAAAATGACTGCTATAAAACCAATTTACTGCACGACTTTGCTTTATCAATCTTCTGACAACATGTATGAACAAATATGAGCTTTTCTTGTTGTAGCTGAATGCGTGAGTTTTTGTTTTTTTGTTTTTTTTAATAGTCACCACAGAATAATTTCTTCAAAAGTAACATATTAAGCTGAAGCTAACATGAAAAAATAGTCTAAATGGACTCAAACTATACAAGAATAGCACCAATTTAGTTCACCCTCTGACCCCACCTGCATTACAATTTTTTTTCAAACAAAAAAAGGATCTTTACCTCTGACTATTTATGTAGTATTATATATCCTGCAACACCTTGTAAAACTCAGCTTACCTTGTAAATGTACTAAACAGAGTTGAGTTGACACCCTATGCTTTGACTGCTGTATAGTATGGCAGTGTGCCTGTTAAACCTTCAGGCGGATGAAAGATGAGAAGTGCTTGGTATTAGGAGCAGGAGACCTTTGTAGGTTTCCTTTACCACCACTCATATTTCTGTAAGCCATTTCTACACTTCACCAGAGCATGAGTTTGATATTTCCAAGCTGTTACAACAGGCTTTTTGAGAGCTAAGACATGGCTTCTATCCAGAATACTGCTTCAAGCTGCCTCTGCTTTGTCGAAGCGCAAACACAGTCCTCCATTGTGGTGTTACAAATCATCCTCAGTACCTCTAGTCTTCGATTACAGTCCTGGAACACCAATCCCTTTGCTTTTGTGCACCCAAAACAAGCACATTACTGACTCAGACAAAGTCAGTGTAAACAACTCTAAAACTGTGCAAACATCATTATTCATACACAGTACCCAGCCTCTCAGCAGTTACCCATCTCACAAAAACATGGTTTAAAAATGCGCTTGAGGATGCTGTAGCTTAAAAGGGGATATAGGGGGGTGAGGGAGGGGGGGATTTTAGAATAGCTTGGCTGGGTATATGTCCAACCGTTGGGTGTGAACCACTCATGTGTTAAAGCCCCCCCTCCAGGCTCATGCAACAGCCTTGCCAACGCCTGCAACTTCATCTCTGGGTCAGTCAAGTCTAAAATGTCTGAAAACCTGGTGTAAAACCATACTTGCATGCATAGCGAGGCAAATGTTTCAGCAAGTTTAACCACTTGAAAAGTATTGTGTTTCACCAAAGGGACTGACCTTCTCAGTGTACCTGCAGTCTGCTCCATATGTAAAGTATCAACGTTTCTGATGCTTCAGCTCACTTTAAGGCTGTGTTTTATCCACATTTTGCCACTGGAAGCTTTACAATATACAGGTGTGTGTGTGGTGTATGTAAGCTTTTTCTTAATAGTTACCCGGTTGGTAGAAGTTGGGTGAGAGCTCCCTTGCAACCGCTCTGGCAATTTCAGAGTCATGCACAGCAGAGATCGCGGCCTGGTCTGCAGCCTCGCTTTTTGTCCTGGCATGGGCCGTTCTGGAAACACACAAATATAAACAATATTATTAATGGTAACCATGGATAAAAGAAGTATGTCTGAAGTCTCCTCCACACATGGACACTAACTAAACAGACACACAGTGTACAAACACACATTTTCCATTGGTCTGTGATTCTGCATACTGCCATGTCATCCATGACATTCGCCATCTTCACAGTTGACGCGACAGATTCCCTCTGTTATCTTTTTTTTGTTGCTTCTTTTCCATCCCTCCCTGCCTCTTCCCTCATCGTTGAGCTGTATCACTCAGCCTGTCCCTCTTGGGGATAACGTAACACCTCCCTTGTGCTTCTATCTCAAATCCAAATCCCGATTTTCCAAATGGAGCTCAGCCACATCCGAGCAAGACCTTAATCCAGTCTGGAGCACTGCACTGCTGCTGGACCACCCGGGAGTAAACACACACACAGGCTGTGATATCATATCGTATCATATCATATCATATCATATCATATCATATCATATCATATCATATCATATCATATCAGTGAAAAATATACTGTGACTGAAAAACCATCGAGTCATTTGTGCATTTTCATTGTTTTCAATGATTCACGATTGCAAAAGTTCTCTTTGGAAGCTGTGTTTAAATCCCTCTCTATAAACTTCTAATTACAGTGAGCATAAAACAAAACAAAGCAAAAGCATGAGGCACCTCCTATGACTGCTATAACATGAGCCAGTGTTAAAAATCCAGCAAATCAGTGGATTTTCATCTGTTCGAAAGCACTGGTGGATCGTGTATCTTCTGTACCACTGCTTAGAAACTAAAAGGCACAAGAGTGATATGTTTTCGAATCAATGTGAGCTCAGCATTAGCACTGCGAGGCATTACGGGAGCATACCATGGTGAGAAAGCGAGAGGCCAGGGGTGACCTGCTTAACAAATCCTTTGAAAACTCTACCAAGAGATTCTGCGTATAGGCACATGCGTGTCCACACGCAAACAAGCAAATGCGAAAAAAAAAAAAAACGACATGCGCTGTAGAGAACATCTGTGAAGTGGTTAGAGAAGATACGTCCACCGCCTACCACCAGAGTCCCTTCAGAAGAGACCAAATTAAATATTACACATCAGTTAAAGCTTGTGGATTAGTCACTTATGCATGAACAGATAGCGACAGCGAATGCTCAAACAATACATGACAGTGCAACAAGGAATGAAAGGATCCAGATGGGGAGTTCAAGTATTGCTATAAGTATTGACAGCTGTGCCTGCTGCCCTGCTTAACCCCACTCATCCATCTTCCTCTCCCTCTTTCTTTCACCATCCCTTCTCTCTTTCAATCAATGCCCCTGTTTTTTTTCTTTTTTTTCTCCGATCCTCCTTCATCTGGCTATTGACGCACGCCCCTCATCCTTGCGCATCCCCTCGCCTCCCCTCCCTCCCCACTGTCTTTCTGTCAGAGTGACCCCAACGGACAGATGTCTCTATTTCAGACTACTTCTCTGTCCTTGGACTCTGAGCTGTCCTGTTTTTGACGACTGGCACAGTTAGATATTAAAATGCATGAGTAGATGATGGACCCAGAAATAAGTCCCTGCATCACCCACAAACAAAGAGACGCACTGATGATGTGTTTACAGGCACCCACAACCTCTGGAAACTACTGACCAGTTGCAGATAAAAAAAATTTGGATTTCAGAATTTCAGTCTCCCAGTATAGCACCACAATGCTTTGCTTCTCACCGAGTACAAGGAATGTCACTGGTGTGGCTAAATTGGGGTACTGTCCAGCTTCATGGTCTTACTTAAGTTAAAAACTGACATTAAAGCATTCCAGTGACACCACACCACTGACATGCACACTGCAGACATCCACTTGTCACACATGGGACCAGAAGGACATACAGACTTCTATTTCTGAAATGTGTGAAATGTGCTGCCAAGTGAAAGGAGGCATGAATGCGTTATGAATGTATACAGCGTGCCCGTGGCGTATCCTGAGGATCTTAACAGTGGAGTGGGCATGAAAGTCACGGGCAGACAGAGGAAGTGATGCAGACTGTTCTCAGACAGGATGTCTGGTGGTGGGAGGTGACAGGCAGAGAAACATGAGAGTTGAGGTGTGATGGAGCATTGGGACAATAAGAGAGCGAAATGAAAGGTGAGAAAACATGGACATGTAGAAGGAAGAGATGAAATGGTAGCCGGGGTTCTTCATGGTAAATATTACAAATAGAAACTTACTTTAAAGTGGCAAGAGAAAACTTATTAACCTCCTCTCCCCCCTCATTGTATGTCTAAATGGAATTAGTGTTGGTGCCGCTGTTGCAAAGACCAGATTGCTTGTCATTTTCTTAGCAAACTACTAACAGCACAGGACACAAAATGATCATCACTATTTAGAAAATAAGAGAGAACAAAGGAGCTCCTGATTCGTTTCCTGCCTGCTAGTGGCTGTGTTGCCAACATTGATACCAATAACAACCTGCCACGGTCCAAAGCAAGAAACAAGCATAAGAGTACCAATTTGAAAGAGAAACCCTGATCTCAGTACTATAATAAAGGCAGAATAAAACACCTGGCTGTACAAATAAGGAGGCAGGCCCTGTTATTTACTGACTTAGTAGAAATAATGCCAACTGAATGTCATTTTTGAACCCTCTCAAGTTCCAGAGCTCTCTCTATCAAGTGAATGTTTTACCTCTTCAATCTCTTTACCTCCTCCGACAATGGAGATCTGTTTTCTTTTGCCAGGTAGAGTTGCCACAGTAATTCCACTTTGTGCCATAGATCAAGCCTTAATTTTCCTGGGAGGTTTTGGAGCCGACGTTGCAATTGCATAGTGAGAGGGAGGTTTATAGGGAGCCAAGCTAATGTCAGTGGTGTCGCGACTCTATAGCCATTACATTGTGTAATCAGCATTTACTTCATATTGATAAGTAAACAACTTGTCTTTAACTTTAATAACTTCCCACAGAGCACAAGCTGGCCTGTATTTTTGCAACATGCTGTAAACACAACATCGGCATGTTTGTGCTTGAACAAGTTGTCATTGAGAAGACAGAAGAGAAAAGTTCTCATTTTGAGTCATATTTGTGTGCAAAGGATCACATTTCCAGCATTCACTCTCCTTTTTGCTCCTTATCTGCCAATTGATCTGGTGGTGTTGCAGAGAGCATGCTGTTGGTTTATCAGAGGTTTTTCCATCAACAACAGCTTCCTGATGTGGAAGTTATACCCTTAAACCCCAAAACAATGAGCTAAAAGATGAAAAAAATGCTTCACAGAGCAGATGATAATTCTCTATGCTTCTGACATGATCATCAATGCGAATCCTTCTGACAAAATGCTAAAGCACACATGAAAAGAAATGCATTTCAAGGACGAATTATAAAATGCGCTGTCACAGTGCTGCCAAATTCAAGGCAAAAATCTGGTTTAACAACAAAATGCAAGCTCAAGCTTGACCTTTGAAAAAGTTTTGTGTTCTATAACTTGTCAGACAGTCTGCAGCCTCCTTACTTGAAGCCAATCTGCTTCTGAATATAAAGCAACACCTGTTCACTCTGCAGGTGCTTCTGTTTGGGGATGGGTCCAAGCAAAACAAACTATTTGAACCTGTTGGCACAAATGCAAACTATCACGCACGCACGCATGCACGCACGCACGCACGCACGCACGCACGCACAACAGTTTGTCAGAATCTGGACAACATTTCGAAGGGTGCAAAACCTTGAAGCAACTCCTTTTGGACTGAAGCTCCATTTGAGCAATGATATTGATGAACGCCTGGTGCAATCCAGGGCTGTTTCATTACTGTGACAAATGAATTGTGTGAAAAGTGTTGAGTCAGTTTGGCAGCGACTGCGGCGGATGGCTCTTTCTCTCCGTGGAATGTGTTTCTGTGTGTTTTTGATACAGAGGATGGTGGTGAGAAAAAGGAGGAAAAGGTGCAGAAAGATACGAGGAAAGGGTGGAAAAGGAAAAGAGAGTGACAGAATCGGAGAGTGAAAGAGACTAAGACAGTGAGAGAGAGAGAGAGAGACAGATTGCCCCCTCTAAAGACTCCTGGGTATTTAGAACTGCTGAGGTATGCACCTCAGCCTCTCTAATTTTACTGTAGGGTTAAATTTCAAACCACAGTTCCCATGTTGCATGTTGGTGTATCCCGCTTTAAGGTTTGTCATACCTTGGTCTCCTGCTCAATACAGTATGAGGGTGTCTGTAATATGTGAATGTTGTGTTTGTGTGTCTGTGTGTGTGTGTGTGATTTTATGTGTGCACGTTCCCCAAAGAAAAGCTTCAGTCCATCACTCCCCAGGCTATGGCCTATTTGAGGAATCTCTCTCACATATGCTGACACAGTTTTGAACCCCCCCTTCGCTTCTTGGTCCCCTCCACCCCCCTTTTGCTTCTTCACTTATGCACCCCTCCCCTTTTTCTTTTCCTCATCTTTCTTCTCTCCATCACACTGAACCGTTCCCCTTCCCCCTAAGTCCAAGCTTGGTAACTGGAATGCTGACTGGTACAGTATATAATAAGATAGAAGATGAGTCTTGACCTTGCCAGTGGTAAACGTCAGCACAACAATCTTCCCCTCAATTCCATCACTCTCTTAAATTGCCCAATACCAAGAGAAAACTACCACTGTACAACAGGGGTCATATCATTTGCTAAATGATGCTTGTGTGTGTGAGCGCATAATGAAAGGATATTATACATTACTAGAAATTGCAGGCCTATATCGCGCCCAAACAATCCCCAGGTCCAAAGCAGCAGCACAGACAGTCTGCACAAATTAGCACTTAGCTTGCCCTGCACATATATTCACGCAGGCCGGCTATTGAATTCCCGGCTGGTGCTAATTCAGGATTACTCAAGCATGACTAACACCATTAGTGGTTAGCTAAAACCGACTCTGAAATTATTCAGGAATTATTCCTGGACTGAGGTCTGGGCTCACATTACCAGGGGATGCAGCAGTGGGGGGACAAAAGCTACAGCAAATGAGGTTTTAAGCAGGAGATGGAGTGGCTGTTATTATGAGATAAGCTAACTTTATGCAGAAGAGAGAGTTACGGTGCTGTATAATGGATATATTAGCGCTCGGGTCATCTCTAGCCGATACCATATATTGTACTTGAAACAGTCATGGTGGTTTGAAAAAGCTTGGGGTCCCCTTCTGCTACATTCATTTACCTTTTTCAGTAAAAGTAAAGATGCTAAGAAACAATTTCTTAGCCCATTAAATTGTTTCCAGTCTTACCCGAGCAAAATAGCATGCTTCCTGAATAAGAAATTTGAATGCATTTGAATGTTTCCCCCGACACACTGAGAGGATGATTGATCGTGACATAACATAGTATGCAAAAACAAATACACAAAACACGGCAGCAGCATAAAAACACAATGACAGGTGCAGGAAATTGAATAAACGGTGCAACAATACAAAAAAAAAAAAACGTCTTTGTGCGTGCAGATCACAAGGGACAGTCGGCAGGAAGAAGAAAAACTTTGCTGCATAATGAATGAATCTGTCCGAGTAAAAGGAGACAAGAGAGAGGGTGCAGACACGCTAATCCTACAGAATCACTGGAGAATAACAATCAGATGAACTGTACAACAAAATCAGACTTCCTCGGACATAAGCTTATTTACTTTCTTGTGCTAAATGAGAGGTAGTGAGAAGATCACTGCCACTATTATCCTCTCAGCCGAGTTAGGACGATGAACACATCTGCCTAACAGAACCTCTTTAGAATTCAATCTTGATTCTTAAATTTGTACGAAACCTTTAACAAAAAAAAAGGTATGCATGAAAACATCTAACTAAACTGTATGCCCCTGCTTTCATTTTTTTGCTAAACTAGGCTAATCAGTATTGACGACAAAGGATATATTTAAATATAGCTTCGAAATCTAAAAAATTGAAACCAACGAGGAAGTGCCTTAAACCTGCATCCTTTCTAATATCTAGCTGAGCTAGTCATCAGTGGTCAGAGTTCAGCTCAACCAGAGCTGAAACATACAAGCTACTCTTTATTGAAAGACTGAATTGGAAATGCCACGCCAAGTCTGTTGACAGAGCAGACGACTGAGCATATTCATGTTGTGTTTATACACATAGTTCATTTTATACTTTTGTAATATGTGTTTGTGATTTATGTGAATTCTTACAATTTGCAATGCTGCAATTTCTAATACAGAACTTTATCATAGTACGACAGAGGGTATTATTCTTGGTTCATCCAAGGTTCCTCCAGTGTTCCGGTGCTGATATCAGCAGTTAACTTGGTCCCCTCGCAGCCTCACACTGTGAGAGGGTGGTTTGTGCTTTTATATAATCCAGTACAGACAATAGGCCTTACATGCTGCAAACTGTTCTCGCTCAGTGTATAGCGACAGCATCAATCTTCTCATCTACCTTGGCAAGAAAGCAAATCAGCACATTTTACAACGCGGTTAAACTATATTCCTATAAGCAGTAATCATACAGTACGTTGCAAGGTTACAAATGTGTTAAAACCACATTATGAAATCATTTCATACTTTTGAATAAATCTTATCTGTAGTGCCATGACTTTTCATCATTTCAATGTTAACTCATATCACGTTTACCATGTTAGCTCGTCATACAGAGGCTGTACTGGCAGGTAGAGACAGATTGAAAGACTGTTCCCAAACCCAGACTTCATTTCTGGGAAGAAGAATGAGTAGAATCAGTTTTGATTAAACAGGAAAAAATCCCCAAACTCTGCTGACATTTTTGGCCATGGATTACAAACAGACCTAATCTCCCGCTGGTGTTCTCTACACAGGAGCTCTGCACTGAACCCTCCACTGAGACCTCTGCCTGGCCTTCAACCAAAAACAAATGTAACTTACAGGTACGTGATTGTATCAGTGTGTAAATGTGTGCAGCACATGTTTTTGCAGGACTGTGAATATGCATGAGCACGGCCTTACAAGACAAAAAAATAATGTTTGTGAGCACATGTGTTTTTGTGATACAATCTATTAAGTTGAAGGTCTGAGTGCTGATATGAATCCTGAGGTGTGTTGAGAGAGTGACACAGAATCCCTTACTGAGATGATCCCTCTGGTTTTGGTGAAGGGCAGTGGCAGGGATTCAGACCTCAGCTCTGTGCTCTTTGTGTCAACACTGCTGGTGAAACATGGCCACAGCTGATACAGCTAATGACATAAAGGGGGAGGGAGCGATGGTGGCTAAACCATTCACAGCAGAATGCAATGACTTTGATGTCTTAAAGCTTGGATTTTGAAAATTAAAGCTAAAACAACTGTCAATGGAGCCAACATGGCTCTCCTTTAAAGGTTAAATATGAATCCAGTTGAACTTAATTTTAAAATCTCCAACAAGAAACACATCGAGACCAGACTTACCCCTAAGTATATCCTGAAAAAAATGAAAAATGTGTATGTTTTTCTTGTATGTGAGTGTTTAGGAATCAGTTCACTTATGTGTTACACTATATACATTTGCCGCTGATTTAACTGACAAGAAATCAGCAATTAGTTCTATAAGTTAGTAGCATAACTGTGGCAATTATGCACAACATTAATATATACTAAATTTACCAGCTAAATGACAATGCACAGTAGTTGTTGAATAACTATGTGGAGAATTATATGCAATCCTCTACAAAATAAAGTAGGACCACAACCTTTCAGTTCTTGCATTACTGGTTATACTGAATTCTTGTTAACTCATTATAGTTTTAGAGATGACCAGACCCGATCCAGTGATGACAGTTTCAATGAGTTCCATGCGTAGACTCTATACATTTACATATAGAATTTTTTTATATATGTGCTGCATTTATTTATATACAGTCTGTGGTTGAGATTTTAAATGGCACTGGAATGAGAATCAGCACTGGCAGATTAACTGAGCTGAGGTACTGGAAACAGCATCAGCAGAAAATAAAATCCCCCAAACTGGCAAAAAGTTATTTACTTTAAAATGACATCAAAGAATTGATGGTACATTTATTCAACTTAAAGGATTAAATAATTATAAAAATGATTGTTGACTCGTTTTCTGCCAACTTACAAACTGTTTTGCCAAACTGGAAGCAGTTTAAGTGACTTAAACAGGATTGTATCACATGCACTCATACACACAAAATCACACACATAGGACTTCCATGATGCAAATCAAGTGACTACACAAACAATATACACGTACCTACTATAAACATGTACAGACAAACACACATATGCAAAAGCTTTTGACTTACACCTTGGAAATATGAGCTACCTCTTATGCAAATGACCACTTTAACTCTAATTTACAAACACACACACACAAAATCTGTATGAGAAGTTGAAAGTACAATTATGTGCCATAATGAGATCTACTGGGAATCAGGGAATCAGTGCGAATAAAGGATCCATGAAGTGCTGCTGCATTATTACGTTAAAGTAACCTCACAGCGTCCGCCTTATGACAAGAGTCGATGAATCTGTTGTAAATCTCCTGCTGGAAACAGACGTGCCGTACAAGCCTTCAAGGATGAATACACGCAGTGGTAAACTAACAGCGCCTTTTCACTCGGCTACTTTATAAAGAAAATCAACAAATGGCTGACACGATGATGACGACGGTGAGGCAGTCACCATGGTAACCACCAGAGACACTCGAGCAAGCTGTCCAACCAGGCATCTGGTCTGTATTAATGAATTTGCAAATGAACGATCACCCATTACAGCCTACTGTATTGGTGTGCACACACACACACAAACCGTCAGAGACACACAAACACAATCAAACTGCTTTCATTTGATAAATATAAATGCACTTGAACAAAATGATACAGTATAACGGCTTGTGACTTGGTGGGGGGGAAAAAAAGCAACACACATACAGAGGAACACACAAACAGCCACTCCATGGTGTGTTTCATTTAACTACGAGGCTCAACATCCGAAGCTGAACCTGTGTGAGTAAAGGTCACATTGCCTGGCAACCGCTGGAGCTTAAGGAATAGTTTTAATTATGGCCTGTGCTCGCTCTCCTCCAATCTCCTGCCACCATTCACCCCACTGTCTGCACTCACGCACGCACACACACACATGCAACCATCAATTTCCTTTTCAGTGCAAAGCCAAAAGGAGCATTAGCATTAGGTAACATCTGCCCACAGCTAAAAAATTGTGATGTAAACTTCACACGATCTATGTATCATGGCTGTTGCACAGACTAATCAGAAAACTCAACACAGAGAGTGACATAAAATGCTATTATGAAAGACATTTATACAACAGATATTATTGTATAAATAAAATATCAGCTGCAGCAATGTTATGTGAGTCAAATCCTGCATCACTGAAATGTGGATTAAAAGGGAAAATGATTGAAAAGGTGACAAAGGTAAAATATTTTGCAAAGCTACACATTCCCTTCTACTAGGGGCGTGTATATGTGTAGGTTGTATGTGTTTACAACAGTGATTGCATGCTTCGTGAAGAGATTCTGTGTGGAAAAGCAATACTCTGATTCAACAACAGAAGTGATAATTCCATAATCCAATCCGTGAACATCTGGAGTGAAAGCAGCCTAGCTAGCCAATCAGAGTGGCTGAACAGATTTAGTGGGGCACATCAGTAACCAGAGGTTAGAGACACACAGCTGTGGTAGCAGGTACTAAATAAATACATTTAAAAAAGATGGATTTTAAGAGTTGTTTCAGGCAGGACAAACTGAAATGATAGGCTTAACTGTTGTTTGTGCTGGAGGTAAACAGATGTTTACAATTATACCTACATCTCATGTTGCTGCCACTGTTTGTTTGTGCATTACAAGTACTGACATTTATATCTGTTGACTGTGGATATTGCGATATTTGGTTGTTTGATATGTTATATATTATCATTATCAGACAATGAATAAAAAAGTAACTTTTTCAATCAGCCATACCTACATCTGTTTTATGACAGGACCTGAATGTTAGGTATTCTTGCACAAGTGTGATGAATTACCTTAATTTTTTTTATTAAATGTCAACAGAAAACACCTTCTGAATTTCTAGAATTTGGATTTAGAATTGGATCTACAAACAAGTTAGGCAGTCGACTATCAATTTTAATAACTGATGAACATGTGTGATTTTTTTTTAATGCAAAAATGCAGATATTTGAACATTTGCTGTTCTCCTTAATCTGTGAGCTGACTATCTTTCAGCTGTTGACTGTTGCAAGCATTTAAAGATGCTATTTTGGGCTTTGGGAAATCGTGGTGTCATTTTTGTGACATCTTCCGAACTAAATATTTGACCAAGAACATGAAAAAAATGAGTCATGGTAGAACAATACTGTAATATTGTGAAACATTTGAAACACTCTATGTGGCAGATTTCTACACACAGAACACCAAAATCCAAAAATAGAAAATTTATTTCAAATAAATTAAAACACAATAAAATGAAGCTGCATACATTTTAGGGTTGAAGGTGTGTTCTGCCTCTGCGGTGCATTTCTATTTATAGACACTGTCACAGTCTACATGCTGCGGACACTATTTTGAGAACTTGATGGGTTTATTCCCTATCGGTGATGATATTAGCCTGTAAATCAGCTCACAGAAGCCAGCCCAAACGATAAATTACACTCAATCAACAGTTGTTAAGAAGCATCCCCGACGTTGAGCAGCAGTTCCTTTAGCTGGACCCTCAACTCAGTTACAGTGTGTTTGTTAAACACACACAAATCAATGACTTACGTATACATGCAATCACCTCACAAGAAGACTTCAGGACCATCAGTGCTATTCTGGTGAACATGTATGAGAAAAATAATAAACATGCCAGTATAAAATGACACAGCTGAAAAGGTACAAAGAATTATACACCACTGCACAGTGACATTTGGGATTTTTTACATAATATCTTGTCCTGTCGCAGGGAAATTGTCAGGAGGATAGTTCATTCACATGAGCACACACAGAGGGAAATCCTTAGAGATGCTGCTTGCTTCGTGAACAGAAACACTGTTCATTTCTGCACATCGCTGTGCCTAATACAATACTTAACCCACTCCACTGGATCTAAATCTCATTACTTACACTTAATACAGAGAGAAGATGCACCACAAAGAAAACAAGAAAGAAGCGATGCATTCATTTGCTGTTTCATAATAAAACAAAGACAATACTGTCAGAAATTCATCACAAACTAAGTCAAGGGAAGACTGTAGAGGAAATAGAGGGGTGGGCAATACCAGCTGTACAAGGAGTACTTTTAAATTTTTCATGATTGCAGGTGAACCACTACATGAGTTAACCTCTCTACAACAGCCAAGGACTCCACATGACTCCCTCCCTCTCGCCTGCCCGCCTGGCTGACTCATCCCAGTGTTTCTTGAGAAGCTGCAGAAATATGTGCCATTCTCAGAGAGATTAGAAGCCGCAGCCACACAGTTTCGGCATGTAGGTGAAACTCAATCCTATCGCCCCTGCCGTTGACACAGTCCAGCCCTCCACTCACATTTACACACAGCCCTTTTCCCACAGTCCCGCAGTCACGCAGTCACTCCAGAACAAAGCTTTCACACAATGTGCCAATAAGTCAGCGAATTTAGTCCTAATTTACGAATACTGTATATAGCCTTCCTCCTCCTCTTGATAAAATGTATCTCCATGGTGCTGGGAATTGGTACAAACTCCTGTTCCTGGAGGCTGTGGATTGATTTCTGCCAACATCTTTTTCTTTCCGCCTTCCTACTGTCTCCCACAAGGGAGGAAAAATATTAAGAAGGAAGTGAAGAGAAAAAATAGCTTTCAACTCTCACTCTGACAGCGTTTTTTTTTTCTTTTCCTTTTTATATTTCGAAAGGTCCTTATCTTTCAAACTCTACACCTTAAGTCCAATTCAACATAACCCCAATGGCATCCTCGAGGTTATTTTTCAGACCTTAAAAAGCTCCTTTCAGAGCCATGTAAGACATTACACAACAGTTTTTTTTTACAGGCTGAGTGGTGAGCAAACTGACCTTGATAAAAGTGTTAGAGAGTCAATTTTTTATTTTAAAATAGTGATTGGCTGCAAACTATTAAATAAATCGCCAACTATTTTCAGAATCAATTGATGAGTTTGAGTAATTTTGGGGAAAAAAAGTTTCTTAAATTTGAATATTTTCAGGTTTATTTGCTGATTTAAACGGCATATCTTTGCGTTGTGGACATAACAAGACGATGAGGGCTGTAAGTAACACTGATAAACATTTTTTTTCACCGTTTTTTGACATGTTATAGACCAAACAACTTATTGAAAAATCAAGAAAGTAATCATCTGATTCGTCAGGATGACAGTAATATTAGTTGTAGCTGTATTTTCCATACATTTGAAACACATACATCTCAGGAAATGTCCTTTTTAATACAGCAACAATCATTTCAACCATCTCATCCAGACATAATTACAAGTCACCACAGACTCAGTCTTTTCCTATATCACTACTTTATTTATTTCATCCATTGACGTCTCTCTAGACAGCGAACTATGACTTCATATAATGGAAATGTGATGAAGCACTGAACAAGATTGCATTACACAGCGTAATTTGATTGAACTCTGGGTCATTTGAAGACTAACTCATGATGCATGTGCCATTGCATCAGCTGCATTATTTATAGCCCTTTTATATGTACTAACTGGCAATGACTCTGGCCATTAAAGACAGCGATATAGATAACTCGAGGCACATATGGCCAGCGATTTTAAGTGTGTGTGTGTGTGCATGGGCATTTGATTCTGTCAGCAAAAAAATGTTGTTTTACGTCACACCACTGCATTCCGTAAATGCGAGACAGGGAGAGAGGTACATGTCAGGAGATAAATATACTGTATGATGTGGCTTGCTTTACTCCGACTCGTGATTCAGATTGCTGGCAGTCCTTCCCACAGTTACAGTCACTGTATGCTCCGTGCCTCGTTGCTACTGTACACGTTGTCACTTCATAAAGGGACAAACTTGACATGCTTTCGAAAGGTGCGTGGCGCCACTTCGTAAAAACTCCATAAGATCAAAGACATCCGGGTACAAATAGGAAAAAAAATTAGCCCAACTGTGAGTCTGCTCCTGTTCCAAGCGGAAGAAGGGAGAGCCGAGACGGAATCTTACATGATGTACAGAGGGGTTGGGGATTATTTTGTTCACATGTTGAAACACAGGCTTGATCTATAACTCTCTCCAAAAAGGGCAGGTGGTGAGTGGCTGAGGTCATCCCACAGCAGGTGATAAACAAACACCCCTGGACACAAACGCACCGCAAACATTGCACACAGTTTCTCTGTTCTCTTGCCAAGTGATAGCCACCTTATCTTATCTCTCAAACAGACAGACAGGTTCCCCCATTCTCTTTAAATCTTTTCGTCTCGTTTTGGCATATGGACACACGTGCACACACACGTGCACATAAACACACACACACACACACACAGAGGGAGAGATGATAGTGTGAGTGAGATGGCGGGCTGCTATATCAGTGTTGGGACGGGTATATATTCCTGGCTGGTGCTGATAAGCCAACTGATGCCTTGCCTTATTTAGGCAGTACTCACTGCTGACACACTAGCAGAGCAGCACACACTGCATGTACGTATTTCGACTGTATGTGTTTGTCTACCAATCCGTGTGTATGAGTGTGAGAGTGTGACGAGTCCCTGTGTAGAGATAGTTGGGTAGTGATTAAATGGATGCATATAGACAGAAGTGTGTGTGCACGTGTGTGTGTGTGTCAGAGACAGACATGGATACCTCTGCACTCGTGCACCTTCTGTTTTACTGCCACATACAGTTGCTGCTATCTATTTAAGCAAAAGTGTCATAAAAAAGCTTAACATGTAACATTTCCTGATACTCACTGCCTAATTTCTAAATGATTAAAGTAGTTTAAGCCTTAGCCGCACAGTCAAATGAACCACACACACCTTCAAAAACAGTTTACATGAAAATAATTTGTGATCCTGAAGCGTCTTTTAAAGATTTGGAAGTGACATGTCAATAACATATGTCAGTTTTCATCATTCAACAGTCATTTTTTGGTTGTTCGTCTGTCGTGATCCACTGCACTCCAGCACAAAATTATACATAAAGGATCTAATATTAGAAACCCCAGAGCTGGAACACTAAAAAATGGAATCGAAATGTTTGTCCTAACTCATACCTGTCAAACCTCAAGAAAATCTAAAAGTATGTGTGGCTTAACATCCAACAAAGTGGGCCCAAAGGTTAAAATGTGATGATGGGACACAGTTAATGGATATTAGTCTAAACATTCTGCTGACTGCCATGAAGACAAAAAAAAAAAGAAAATCATTATATAATATCAGTCTTGCATATTAGGTGTTGGTTAACCTTTTACTAGAGCCTGCAAAGGAAACAGTGCTATCAAACTGTACACAAACAGTAGGAACCCATTCACTGACTGGCCTACAATAGGTTTGTTTGGCCATTTTTCATTTTTTTTAATCATTCTTAGAACTATAGAGGCCTAATTAAACTAATATGCAAGCATTACTGTTTTTCTGCAGCTTTTGTAAGGTCATTTTAATACTTCTGCTTTTCAGAGATAGCGCAGGGAGTGAAAGTTTGGACAGGGGGGGCTGATGTGTAGCAAAGGCCATAACAGTAGATTACACAGTGCATACAGTGACAGACCGCTGAGTTACCAAGTTACCTAAAGTGCTGATCTGTAACAAAAACGATTTATGGGAGAAGCGTCATGACTCGGTAAACTTTTGAGTGGCACAAAGAGTCACTTATCTCAGTTCACAGACCTCTACAGCCACACCACACAAACGCACACACCCACACGGACACACTGAAAGAGCTGTGAGGAGAAGGCTACTTTACATAGATAAGGGCGACACAGCAACTGTGAATGAGGACCACACAACTCCACTCCACTGCATCACATTAGCTTTCTATTGATTGGCTGATCACGAGCATGAGGTCATCAGCTCTACCCCACAGGCTGATGGGATAGCTCTTCTGTACTGTAATCCAACAGGGGAGGGGGCGGGTGTGTCCTCTCTATGCCCTTTTTTAAAAATTTTGCTTCCTCTTTCCTGTCTGTCCACTCCGAACTCGTCAGAAACCCTCTTGCTCAGCTGATTCGCCGCATCTCCGATCTTATTTAATCACCACGGCTTCCTTGTTTCAATCCATTCCACTCTCTGTCTCCTCTACTATCTCCCTCCCCTCCTTCCCTGTGGATCCACTGGGTGCGCTCCACATTCAAAGACAGACAGTCATTTGACTAGAACCGGATCAATACGAGCGCATCTTTTGCCATGCACTGTACTGTATAATGAGACTTACATAACCTGCTTACAACCGCGACAGTCTGCCGTTCTGAGTGTTCGTGCCACAAACCCTTCCCTTAAAAAGAAAACCAAATCTTGATTTTAGCCAGGAGGACAGAAGATCTTGTTTTGAGATTTCCAGCTGCACATGATGTAGCGGCATGTGCCGTCCAGTAATTCGATCACTTCCTTCAGTACAGGGGACCTTGTTTGCTGCCATAAACACTTAGCATCAGCCTGAATGCGTTTACTGTTGTTGCTTTAGCGCTATGCATGGAGTCATGTGTTTCCTCCTGTAAATTGTTACTCTAATGCACAGCCACAGAGGAGATCAGGTGCCTAGACATTATCCATATTTTCCTCTTTTCCCAGTAGATTTAGCTCAACCTCAGTGGCCTTCACTGGCACAGATGAAGACTCATAGTATCATGGGTCTTATCTGCAGTATGCAGAGTTTTAATAGAAACATGTTAAATCCACATTATGTAATCTTTATCTTATATCCTCGGAATCTGCAGAATAAAGCATTTCATCTTCCTGCTCACTGGAGAGGAGATATTATAATTTGAAAGAATGTTTGGATATTATAATAAAGCCTGCTATTCATAGTCTGCTGTGACTGTATTGCTCTAAATGACTGGGTTCACATTGGAGTCAATAGATTCATTGTATCTGGTGTCTTAATATTTAGTATTTTATTTCCCTGGTTAAAGTACATTGTTGATTACTCATTTAGTCCACGAAATGTTGAACTATTGGCTCCTTTATAGACACAAAGTGGTAATTTAATATAGTTTTGGTGGTTTTATAGCCACATTAGTGTTGTGGCTCTAAACATACATAACCCCCTCCATGGTCCAAACTGAAATATCTCTACAACTACTAGATTAAAGGCAAAATTATGGAAAAGGCCAAGAGAAAAAACAAAGGAAGAATTTGAAAATGCAACCCTCCTCCTGCAGGCCTCCCCCTCTCCGCTCCAAGCCCCTCCCACCAGACGAGCATGGGCATATGGACATGCTTCAAAAGTGTTCAAAATAGCCAAGCCAAAAATCAACATTTATTGACACTTTCATACTGGACTAGAAGCCCACTCTCCTGCGTGAAAGTTCTCTGTTTAACCCATTCAGCCACCACCTCCTACACCGAGTGTGGATTTTTATTTTATATATATTTTCTCATCTGATCGGTTCTGAAAAAGACCTGTGAATAGCCAAAGTCACCATTTTAAAGCCTGAAAGCAGAACTAAAATGTGGTACAGAGGTCTAGTTTCCTTTTAAACTGCCTGAATTACAATATGCTAAAAAGATCATTTGGAATTTTTACCTCATCTTTAATTCCCATAGCATTTTGTGCTGATATTCTCAAAGAACCCTACTGGCTTTAGTGACACCCCAACTTCTCTCCATGAATCTCCATGAGAATTATATTTTAGTTTTTTAGGGAAATGTCCCAGTAATTATTGGATGGATTGCTGTAAAAATTGGTAGCAATATTATCGGGGTCCAGAGGTCAAAGAGGTCAACATTTTTCCTTAACTTGAGAAATTTTCACAAGTTGTGCACCAAATTTTGCACAGACATTCATATGTCCCAGACGACTCATAATAACTGTGACATCCTTGGCTTTTAGTGAAATGTCTTCACAACTGTTGCATGAATTCCCATGAAATCTGATACAGACTCATGTTCATTCCTGAAAAATGACATTCCCATCAGCCTCAGCAATGCTTTGTTTAGCACTAATTAGAGAATGTTGTCATGTGAACACGCTAAACAAGTTCAAAATGTAGACAAACTAAAATCTGGAATTTTTTTGAGCTGCACTCATATAAATGAAAGACTAATTGAACTGATTAGCTTATCCAGTAAGATAAAAAGTCAAATTATGGTTTAATATGTTTGTCTCAATTATCTGATTGACAGACTTATAATCACAGAAGTACACATTATGTATAAGGGTCTCACACATGTCTGTGCTTTTGAGTTTTATAAATGCTTGATGATTGGTTTTCATACATGCAAATTCATGTGCATCTTTTGAGCGATGGGAAAAAAAACTCAAAATATGCACGATTGCATAGAGACCTTTTCACAGCTTGTACACATCCACTTAGTCTCCAGTCTAATAATTCCCTGATGCCATGAAACCAGAGGATGTCAAAGCGATGCTGCGCACCCTGAACTGTGTCCCAGTAGGGGGGAGGCTTTAAATGAAAAGGTCACGTCTCATCCACCTGTTAAAGAGCAGATGCCACATCAGAGCATTACTTGGCAGGAGGAGCAGGTATCGTTATTGGGCACACGAGACGCACTTGGCATAGGTGCGGCTATGGCTATACAACTCATGCACATGAACTCAACAGACACACGAATCTCATACGACACACACACAAACACATAAGATGCCTGACCCCTCTCCCTGGGAATGAAAAACACGGGCAGAGAATAGAAACAGAACCTTTTCCAGTAATGATCACACCGGCTACACAAAAGCCTTGACTGCTGATGATGTATAAAGGTCGGAGCCGTTGTCATGGGACTCCTCTTACACAATGCTGAGCCTTCAATCAGACCAGGAGATATTTGTCAACCAGGCCGCTGCTGTGACTCTTCAGTAGTGAAAATAAACACCTGAGGATGTTCGCCCTGTCTTTTTTTATGTTGACACAGTACACACCCATATGCACGTACAGGAGCATGAATGAACGCACACACACACATGAACACGGTACCTGGAAGCTGCTATTTCCACTTTACTCCTTGCAATGGCTGCAGCCCTCTGAGCCCCCTCCACAGCCCGATCCACCTTCTCTTTGGTTTTGGGGTTCTTAAGAGGAATCAACTGCTTTCGTATTCCACGCACCAGCACGTTATTTTTGTACTTCCCTTCTTCTTTGGTGCCATCTGGGAAAACCGTGCACCCGTAACCATGGCGCTTGTTGTTAAGCCATTCTCCTTCATACTTCATCCCGTTGGATCTCTCTGACACACCAAATCCATTGCGCTTGTCATTCTTCCACTCGCCCATGTAGGTCTCGGTCGTGGTGGCATCCACATGGTCCTCCAGAGGTAGGTCCTCATCTTGCAGCTCGCCATCGCCGATGGATATGGTAGAGTTGGCATCACTGGAACTGATGCGGCTCATGGTGGCGTCGCTTCTGGCAGAGCTGCGCTTGCTAGAGATTGAGGTCCGAGAGTCAGACTTGCGCAACTGTCGGAGGCTGCCAAAGAGTGAACCCCGGCGGAACAGGCCCTTCTTCTTGCCGGTGACGACCTCGCTGTCTGAGTGGAAGTTGAGGACGAAGCCACCGCGACTGCCTGTAGGCGTGTCTGCAGGGGAGGACAGGTCCTGGAGCACGGTGCCGTTGCTCTGCTCAGAGCGGAGGGAGGCCAGAGATGTACGAAGTGGAGAGCGGATGACGGTGGCCATGCCATAGGGTACACTCTGACGCACACCATAGCCATGTCGCATCCCACCCATCCACTGGCCTTGATAAGTACCTGAGGAACAGGTGGACATAGAGCAATGAGTTGCAATAGTCTTAATTACTGTATATATCCAGTTCTATAAAGCAGTGTTTCCCCACAGCTTTTACAAGATGATACCTTCAATAAAGCACTTGTCACATGCTGCATATGCCAATAAGCTGAAAAAAAAATCGAATTTGTCTTCTCAAATGGTTTCATTTGAATGATTTTTAGGCCTGAGAAGGTAAAAGTCTGACGAAAACAGTATTTTGTGAAGCAATATAATGTAGATAAAACTTCTTGAGGCCCCACAAGTTTATGTTGAACACTGAAGGGGATTTGGAACTACGAGAAACTGTGCAAGACAGCATGAAAATTTTAATTCCAATGGAAATATAAATTCCAATACATCTGCAGATGGCATAATCTTTTTGAAAGTGTTTCCAAATGTTATATGTTGTAAATGCATTATTTCTTTTTCACTGTTTTAAAGTTGAAAATAGTATATTTAGCAGCAAAAAATGTAAATGCATGAAAGAATACCAAGTTACATAACTTTGCTACCATGGTCAGCTGCCACAGATGGCACGATTTGGACAAACTTATCTGGCCCTCACTTTCTGAGAAACATTCTCGGTGTTGCCCACCACTTCCAGGAGAAGACATACAGTCTTGACTGCACGGCACAAACTGAGGTGATTTTACAACGATGAAGCAAGTGCATACTGAAAGCGTTGCCTGCGTATGTAAAGCGTCACTGGGCTCAATTCCATTAAAAAATGAATAAATAATTAAACCAAAATAGTGTACAAGCCTATAAGTTATCTGTTGAGGCTGATTTTCACAAACAAAACAAAAAACAAAGTGCCTCTTTATATGAAGGAGTCCTAACTGGGAGTGCTTGCATCAACACTGATAGTAATGTCTGATTATACGCATGTCTGAAAAGCTTATCTTGTTTTGCAAGGGCTTTTAAGTCAAGGATAACATTTTCCACAATGAGTTTGTACTTCTGGCACTCGTGGTCTATTCCCTCTGTTGTACACCTTGAATCTTGTCGGCCTGATATTCTCCATATCAGCACTAAGTCCTTGTAACAACATTGCATAGGGGAACACAGAGGAGGCTTGCGGTAGGGGTGCAGAGTATGTCCGCTAATGAAATGTTTTCTCTCCTTCCACTCAGATCTGGGACTGTGAGCATAGCTAACTCAATCATAGAGATTTGATTAAGGTACTGATACTGAGGATCACTTGGGATGAATGTGAATCACTTAGCTAGGAGCCTATTTTCAGGCGGCCACTAACTCCCCCACTGACAGTAGGCACATTCACCACCATCCGTTTGTCTCTGACGACAGGGAATTGCTATGAGTCACATAATGAGAAGAATGCTTCATTAATCCCATTTGGTGCTGCTGAGCCCAATAAGCATGTGCTGGCCTACTGTAGCTTCTTCAAAGCATAATATTACAATCCCAATCCTGATAATAAGAAAGGCTTGTTAATCCATTTCTCGAATCTAATTTACCAATACAATGAAATAAGCCATAATGGTCAGATTCGAACAGAAAATGATATACTAGCCTGGGCACGAATTTAGAAGGATAAACAGTGTGAGATTAACAGGCTGGCTCTGCGCTGCAGTTCAATTCGGTGACCCTGCAGATCAAGTTATCAGGATGTTGCGGGGTCAGACAGCCAGATGTTCTGTAGATCCTCTAGGATCAGCTGATTTCCCAAGCCCAGCAATCTGCAACCATCATATGTGAGGCATTTATTCTGCACCATAAGGCCTCTGTTAGCGGAGATGATGCTCACAAATCACTGAGACTTTGATGTTTTATAACAAGAAAGGACTGTATGTAATACACAGCGGGCTTTACTGAGGCACTTGTTTTTTTAGGCTGCCTGGGATCTCGTCTCACTGATCACACACAGGTCTTTAAATAAACACAATCTGCGAACACACCAACAATTAGTGGGATCAAAGCTCTGGGAGGGGTCTCACTGACCTCTCACTTTCAGCAAGTCCGAGGGAGTTTTCTGTGTGTGACTTAACGCAGCTGAATGAATAGATGATGGTTCAATTTGTGTGCATTTTCAGCTCTGTGAGGGTCTGCATTGAGGAGTCAGGAAACTGAAAATCTACTTGTTTTCACTTGTGCTCTTTACACTTACACAATGACTTAACTGTCACTAAATATGGCACCTTCTGGTGTATTACACAAGCTAAATTTCATTTAAAACTGTGGCATGCACATCCTAAATACACTGATTTGCTTTGCTTTGAGGAGACATGTTGCCACTGAGGAGGAGTCACTCTGTCATATGAGGAGCAACCGGTAGTTGCAAAATGAGATGCACGTAAGAATAAAAAAGGAACCATTATCTAGCATCCAAAAAGTTAAAGCTTCCGTGATTTTAAAATAAAAGTCCGTTTTGAGGGGTAAATGATGATGCGCTTGACCACGATACGCAGTGCGCAATCTCAGCTCCAACTTAGCTCATATCAGATGGAGATTGTGATGTGTTACCATGAGCCACCCTCACTTTGAGTCTGAGCATCCTACACACAGCAGCTACATAACACACCACCAGTTAAAGCAACACACACGCACTGTGCCACAGTCAGAAAATCTGGTTTCTTACCGCCATCGCCATAGGTTTCGATTCCATATCCATCCTGCAGCCCGTTGCTCCAGGTACCGTCGTATCTCGCAGGTGTGTTGTGGCTCTGCCGGACGCCGTATCGACCCTTAAAACCATGACTCCACTCTCCCCGGTAGATCCACTTTCCTTTATTCTCCACTCCGAGCCCATGCCGCTTCCCCTGGGACCAGTAGCCCTTGTAGGTATTCCCGCTGGGCCAGGTGTACACCCCTACTATCTCAAAGCCGTGCGACCAGGACCCGGCGTACTCTCCTTGGCCCTTGGGTCCGGTGCAGATGCCGTGTCCGTGGGCTTTGCCATCCTCCCACCCTCCGCAGTAAGTGCCACCGTCGTCGAAGTCAAACCTTCCGCCCGTCATTCAGATCTCGGCTGGAAATAAAGCAGATCGTGCGCTGCTGCAGACTCAGGCGTCTCCAGGACCGAGGCTGGGGGATCCAGGACCGGTGGTGTGATGAAAGGATGAGCCAACAGAGATGATGACTAGAGGAGAGAGAGAGAGAGAGAGAAAAAGAGAGAGAGAGAGAGAAAATAGGAGGGTGAGGATAGTGGATTGGCACTTCCAGACACCGACCATGTAACACAAAAGGCATGCGTAATGGTGAGTGTAAAGGTATGAATGGTGGGCGTCATTTACCGGAGGCGCACGCCGGGTTCTCCGTTGTGTGTTGCTCGTCTCCCCCCTCTCACCCACTGATCACAGAGGGAGAGAGAGGTATCGAGACCCTGCTGAAGAAAGGCACTGGGCCAATCGCAACGTCACGCCACAGGGACCTCCCACTCTCTCCCCCATCTCTCTCTCTCTCACTCTCTCTCCCCCCTCGGTGAGGATCCTGGGCGCCTGAGCCCCGCCAACATAAGGCGCTTCAATATGCGTGCCAAACTTTGAAAGACGCGCCTTACTACACACATTTATTTTCAGTTTCTTATAATAGATTCACTCATAAAATTGCAGTCATCAATTTTTTTTGTTGCTAACCTTATCGCCCATATTACATAATAATATTCTGTGGCCTATTTTTTTTTTATTGTGGTGAGGAGGTGATGTATTAAGATACTGTATAAAACGTGTTTCATCAGCTGCGGTTGATTTTATTGTAGAATGTATTATATTGTTTGATTGTTCACTCTTATTATTATTATTATTATTATTTTTAACCAGTAACATTTTTTAGAGCTATTCCTGGCAGCTTTACTGACATATTTTAGCGAACAGGACCACATAGGCCTTTAAATTACCACATAAAATTACATAAAAGCTGTTAATACGCTAATATTCAGTTGCACCAAGCAGATTAACACAAAATACAATTTCCTTCAGTTAAATTGCGCTGTAAGATTCAGCTTTTTAATTACACGACAGTAATGACCTTTTTAAAATGCCTACTTTTTTTTTTCTTATCAGGCCTGTCAATAAAGCTCGAGGAGACCACCAGTGGCCTAAATGTTTAAGAAATAGCTAACAGCGACCTCTGCTGTACAAATACGTTCATGACTACGAAATAGTACTACTCAAATTTATTCATACCCTTCTATTAAAGAAAAGACAAAATTCACAATAGTCACTCGAAAAATCAGTGAAGTAATCATGAAACTGAAAAAAATAATAATAAATACACATTTTCTTAATTCTGATTTAGTAAAATAAGACATTGCTTTTGAGTTGTGGTTGAAAATAATAATGTAAAAAAACAAACAAAACTGTCCCGGACAAATTAGAGCACTTTGCTGATGAGCAGTGGGCCAAAATCAGAATACCTGTCAACAGGTGCAGAAGTCTGATCGAGAGTTACAGAAAACATCTGATGGCAGTGATTTGATTGGCTCAAAGGGTTGTTCAGCAAAATGTTAGTTTATGGGTCCCATCATGCTTGTTTGCTTTTTTTTGTTTGCTGTTGTTTGTTTTTTTCTGTTTAACCACAAAAGCAATGTCATGATTGTCATTACATTTTTTATTTATTATTACTTTTGTCAATTTCAACTGTTGTCATATATATCTTGGTTTATATCTTATCTCAGTGACAGTTTTTTCCTTCTTTAATGGGAGGTTATGAATAAATTTGAGGACGACTATGTATACATATTAGTGAAGTGATGCAAATAAGTGAAGTTGAGTAAAATACTTACTTTGTAGTGGAGGTATCAGCAAAACAACGAAGAAGAAGAAGAAGAAGAAGAAGAAGAAGAAGAAGAAGAAGAAGAAGAAGAAAATTGTACACACTTACACAAATCGCAGATAACAGCTTGTCACAGGTAGTTAGACCAGTGTCGTTAGGTGAAATTCGAAAATAAATGTCTATTTTTAAGGTCGATATATCGTATTAAATATCAATATGTCCCATTTCCACTCCGAGCCAGCAGGGGGAGCATGTCGTGGACCGAGCCGCGGTGCGCTGTCCTCACTTGTCCCCTAAAACACTAACAGATAAAATGGCGTCCGAAAACGGCTCAGAGTCCAAGGAAGAGAAAACGGCTCTTCTAGAGACGGAACCGGCACAAGACGAGCATCCAGAATGTGGCACGGTGGCAAAACAAGGCGAATCCAAGCTAACTCTGTATCACTGGACGCAGTCCTTCAACTCTCAGAAGGTGAGGAAGTGTGGTTGGCTTTCAGCACCGCAGCTCAGTGGACAGCTCCCATTAGGTTTAATTACAAAGCTGTAAAATGGCTCTTTTCCTCAGCATGATTTTAGCTTTATATAACCCATTTATCTTCTGTTTTAATTGATAAAACTGCTGTACAACTCATTAATGTCGTAGTATTTAACAGAGGATTGTTAGTAGTTTGTTTACCTTTCAGCACTACCAGTTTGTAGGCGGCTATGCTAACATTTTAGCCTCATATTTCAGTGGACTGATGTGAGTTTTACTCCTTCTGGTACTATAATGCTTCTCAGTAGATCTTCAGACTTGCTTGTTTTTGCTTTCCATTGGCATTTCCTTGCTCCTCCTCATTCAGTCATACTATACTGATCAGTGTTTTACCTCAAAAATGCTTTTCATGTGTAATTTATGAGCTGTGGTGTTTAATTAAAACCAGCTGTCAACCATAAATCATTAAAACCACAATAATTCATTGTTAACAGCAAACAAGCAAACAAAAGTGCTTAAAAATGGGAGAAAAGGTGGCAAAATCTCTGATCAAGACATGAAAATAAATGATTTACTAATATATTGCATTTATAGAGCTGCAACAATTGATTAGTTAATCTGTTTGAGCAATTATGTAAGAAAAAAAAGAGACAAAATTATTGCAGTACTATCCCATGTTTCTTTAATTCTCTGTGACAGTAAACTGAATAACTTTGGTTTGCCATGATGGTTGTTAAAATCCCAAGGATCCTAGTTTAGTAGCAGAGAAGCCAATAACAATGCTTGAAAATGAGATGAAAATAGACCGTTTACTAAGATTATATTGCATTTATTTTATTATTTTTTTCCATAGTGTTATGCAGTTAGAGCTGCAACAACTGAACAATTAATCTGTTTGAGTAATTATGTCAGGAAAAAACTACTTTTTCCAGCTTTCTAGATTTCTTTAATCAAAGCTAGATTCATCAAGATATATTTTTGGGCTTTGACAAATGCTTTTTTGACATTTTATACCAAACAACAAATAATTACAAAATATTAGACAGCTTATTTGACAATGAAAATAGTAGTTGCAGCCCTAGTGTTAGGCACCGCACTCACAGCTGTTGTTTTTTCCAGGTACGTCTGGCCATAGCAGAGAAAGGTTTGCATTGTGTGGAGTATGATGTGAGCCTACCACTCAGTGAGCACAATGAGCCTTGGTTCATGCGTCTGAATCCAACTGGCGAGGTGCCAGTCCTAGTCCATGATGACAACGTTATCTGTGACCCAATACAGATCATGGACTACCTGGAGCAGAACTTCAATGATGGTGAGACCTGATAAAGTCAGTTTATAACAAACCTGCAGCCCAAAGCTTTCCTTCACAACAGTGTAAATAACAAATTGTAGCCACGCTGGTGGTCAGCTCCTTTAAACATATTTGCCTATTATTTAGGGTACTGTTTGTTTTGTTTGGTGTGTTTATTGTGTTGCACATTTGTTGATTTGATTTGATTTTTGTTTTTCTCTTGGTTTGCACTGATCCATAATAGCTATGTTGTAAGGTTCTTCAACCAATCCACTTAAAAGGAGGGAAATTCTGGTAAGCATGGAGCTGTTTAAGCTGATACCTTTAAATGTTTATTTAGTTCCTGTTGAAATCTTATCTAAAATTTTTCTTTTCCTCATCTGATCTCCCTAAGCCAAGGGTGGAGTGTATAATCACTTGTATTACCTAGACTGTCCGTTTTTCCTGGTAGAAATCTTTTTCAGCTTCACCTTTTGTTTTATTTGGAATGAAAAAAAATATATATGAGGAAGCAAAACTGCAAATCACACCATTGCTTTTTGTTTTTCATGTAACTCCAGAGGCCATTCCCAAGCTGGTCCCTGAAGAGGGCAGTACGTACTATCTCAG
This sequence comes from Stegastes partitus, assembly GCF_000690725.1. NCBI lineage: Eukaryota > Metazoa > Chordata > Actinopteri > Pomacentridae > Stegastes > Stegastes partitus. Next base: position 702,916 of record NW_007577856.1, on the reverse strand, counting down.
AGTGCAGCACTACAGAGAGCTGCTGGACTCACTACAGATGGACGCCTACACCCACGGCTGTATCCTCCACCCTGAGATCACTGTGGACTCCCACATACCGGCGTATGCTGCCACATGCATACGAAGTAAGACATTCTGAGATGCAGCAGTATAAGTTTCAGGTCTTACAGCAGCACGACGTATGCGACAGTTTCCACTCAGCTGCTCCTTGTATTGAATGTCATGGAGGCTGTGCAGATTTTTCTCTGGTGAACTGATACTGTTGCATATCTTAAATTCTTTCCTACCTTCTTAAATTTTCTATTTGAAATGGAGCAAAGGGGGTACAGAAAAGTTTTTTTAAAGGCTGTGGAACTTTACTTTGATGGGCAAGGTGACTCTTATTTTGTAAGTTATTTGAAAATTGATTTATTTGATCCTTTTTTGTTTACTTTATACTTTCAGTGGAACTGTTTAGAAGAGGAAATTACAGATTGTCTGATAAAGTGGAATTGGCACAAACAATTGGACACACACAAGCTGATGCTATCATTGTCATGGATTGTTTCTGCAAGAAATGATTAACTTTACAGTGAAGTTTTGTGTTGGTGACATCTGCTGTGCGCCTCATCGTGTCTAACACTCTCCTGTGTTCTTTGTGACAGCACAGATCGGAAATACGCAGACTGAGCTGAAGAAACTGGCAGAGCAGAACCCAGAGCTTAAAGATGCTTATGTAGCAAAACAGAGGCGCTTGAAAGTAAGTTATTCAATTGAGCAGAGTATCAAATGAGCAAAACTGGTGTTGGTTCATTTTGTGTGTGTAATCTATACACAAGGTTGTACAATCCAAAGCCAGAGGTACCTTTCTACTGCCGCGGCTACATCAGCTGCATTTTGGTTTTGTAATCCCTGGGCTCTAACCACTGTACTGTGTTCAAAATAATCGCATTCACTCATTCACTGGTCTATATATAACAGAAATTCAAAAGTTCACTCCGCAATAGCAGCAAATTGATGCAACAGTAATTTTTGCATATGGTTCATTGCACTGGGAGTTGAATAGAAAATGCTGTGGACACTACTTTTTTGTTCCAATGATGGACTTGTGAGGCCATTATCAAGTGACTGAATATACACATTCAAAACTCAAACATTCAAACAAAGTGGCAGCTGCTACATGTAATGCACTGCATAGTAAATGTGGAGTGATTTATTGACACTAGTCAACCAAAACATAAGAGCTGACAAGATAATGAGATCCTTTAGTCATGGCCAGCATTAGTGGAGTTTAAAACTAAATTCACCTTTCATTTTTGATGAACAAGCACCTTGTAAAATCCGTTTTGTGGTTTCACTGACTGAGGTTGCAGTTAAATCCAACCAAAACTAACTGCTCGCCACTTAAGCAGAAACTGAAACAATTATACTTAGCTTTTGACCAAGTGGAATTCTTTTGATTTGGTGTCTATATTACATTTAATGATTTAAATTCAAATTCTTTATGGTTTTCATTTGTGAACTTAATTGCATTTAATTAAATTGTAAATTAGGGTTTTATGTGATTTAATCATGTTATTAGTAGATGGACGATACTAAAACAAACAAAAAAACAGCTCCCTTTAACTAATGGTCTGCATGTAACCAAACAAACAGCAGACGGTACACATTTTATTTGTAAATTTGCAATACGCACCTTTTGGGTATTCTTTAGGTTTTTAAGCATTGATTGTTTTTTTTTTTGTTTGTTTGTTTTTTTAAAATCAAAAATAATTAGTCTAAAAAGGCACAAAATAAAGACATTACAATCATTCTATGTGTTATGCAGTTTGACAGCCAGCCTGAAGATATGAAATCCTTTTTCACGACTTTCTCTTTTTACAATGCATAACAGAAGTGTGTGCATCTACGTGTGTATTTATCTGTGTAAATGTTTCTGTAGTCTAAGCTGTTTGACCATGACAACATGAAGTACCTGAAGAAGCTTCTGGATGAACTGGAGAGTGTGATGGACCAGGTGGAGACAGAGCTACAGAGGAGGGTGGAAGAAACACCAGGTACCAAAACAGCTTCTCTCTTTGCCATTACTACGATTAACTTATATGTAATTAATGAAAAAACAGATTACTTTCAGCCAAGATACAATGTGCAAGTGCTCATTCCTTACATTAGTGCGATTGTGATAGCAGCAGCAGTCTGAGTGTTACCTTATCTGCTATTCTGACCTCTTTTCTATCCCCTTCCACTCACAGAAGAAGGCCAGCCATCCTGGCTGTGCGGTGACTTCTTCAGCATGGCCGACGTCTCTCTGGCAGTCACCTTACACCGCCTGAAGTTCCTCGGCCTCTCCCGTCGCTTCTGGGGCAACGGTAACCGTGTCAACGTGGAAACATATTACGAACGTGTGGTGGAGCGGCCGGCCTTCAGGAGAGTGCTGGGCCACGTCAACAACATCCTGATCTCTGCTGTCCTTCCTGTTGCGTTTCGCGTGGCCAGAAAGAATGCACCGGTTATTGTTGGTACCACTCTGTTGATAAGCATCCTGGGAGGAGCTACGTACCTCGCTTTTCTTTACATGAAGAAGAGACTGACTGCCTTTAGCTGAGGGAGACTGAGGTGGTTTGGGACCAAATGGGGTGAAACTAATTTAAATCATCGGAAGATAAAATACATAGAATATTATGACCAATTAAAAAACATTGCTAATATGTACTTGAAACAAAACTTAATCGTTTTCCATGTTGCTGGTTGCACAAAATGCACTTTTGGCCATCCTTTTTGAGTTTGTGACTGCTGCGTAATACACAAAAGCATTTGCTTAAAGGACCATAATGGTGTTTTTGCATGTTTTTTTGTCTTGTCATCCATCACAGATACCAGATCTGGTGAGTTAGCATGCGAACAGCATTAAATTCACAAGCCAGATTTGGGAGGAGGTATGACAGGTATGCCAACATATATGCACGCAAACACGGGTGGTCTGCAATAGACAATGGAAGTTTGATTGCAGAAAGTTGCTCTGGCTGTCTAAATGTTTTTACAGCACAGCTGCATATAAATGCACCATTCCTCTTTGGCAAACTTTAAAATACAGGAATTCAGTTCATCCAATCATACATAAACAAATATGTTAAGTAGACTTTCACATTGTACTAAAGGTAATGAAAACAAAAGAAGAATGGGTGACCATATGGATAATCCCACATAGAATAAATACTCGACATATGGTAAATGGACTAAAATGTGTAGAAACACCACTGTAGTCACTAAGCACATCTTTTTGTGTACTCAAAGAGTCTTATATGTGTTGCTTAATGTGTGCTTTTCATTTGTTCCATCATCGACATCAATATATGCATGGTAGGAAATTAAAAACAAGTACACTCGAAGCCCACAGTCTGCTTTCTGTGACCAAATTTGCCAACACTGAACAAGATCAGCACTGCAGTCAAACTGTAGTCGACATGACAAAAACATATTTGTCAATAAAAACACATTTATGTTTTTCTGTAAAACTGATTATCCAGTGTATGATAGATTCCCTTTGCAACTACAGCTAAATGGATACTTTTTCAATCTATTATATATACACACGCACACAGACCCTCATTTCCAACATCTGTCTGAAATTAAACTGTTCTCAAACAACGTCAGTGTTTCCTGTCATTCAAATATAATGTAGAATGGCATGAAAAATTCACTAGCTCATTTATTAAGCTATCATGTATCGTACAGGTTTTAAACAAGACTCAATTGGAGAACAGCTTAAAACCACTCACATTTCCTAGAGTCTGGATGTAAGTCAACATCTACGGTAATCTGTTTGCTCAGTCGGAACCTTCCAGGCCAACGCTGACATTTAACATACACTCGGCTTTGATTTAAACTCCTCCTCACGTGAGCTCGGCCTCACATAAAACAGACTCGCGCTGGACCTTTCAACAGAGCCTGGCCTTTGTTTTCAGTGTCCAAGGGGCTGGGTAGCGTAGCTGTCAAAGAAATGCCTCACACGTGTTAAAGCCGCATGTGAGTTGAGATGTCAAAAGACCATAAGCTCATACCTTGCTCTGGAAAATCATACTTTTGCAAATGGCAACCAGGATGACATCATTTTTTTGCTCTAGAGGCATATCACACAGGTGCCAGTTTGAGTGACAAGGTCCAAAGTCATAAATAGAGTTTAAAATGCAATGCTGCAGGAAAGTTAGTGAACTACACTGTTCATTTTTAATCAGTTTATTTATTTGTGGAACCACTCTGAAACTTTGGAACTCTATAGAAAGACAACTTTGTGTGAAACAATATGCCAACGTAACACTAATATCAACATTGAACTATACATATAATATAGCTGCGTGTTAGATCACATCTAGGAGCAATAATTACTCATACATCAAGAACATTACCCTGCTCCTGCAATAAAATTAAAATTTGAAAATGCATTATTCTGTCTTTTCAATATCATTAGAGAAAAGTGTATATTTGTCCCCACTAGAGGGCAGTGTTTCCTCAAGCAACACTCGGCTCTGTGGGAATTCTGGGAGAGCAACATTCGCCCCATAATTCACAGGGAAATGAGGCATGCTCAGTCAACTTCTTTACTTTCCAAGTGACTTGTATTTTCAGAAAACTTCAAGCAGAGTAATATGGATGCCATTTAAGCAGTGCAGTGATTTGGATAAATTAATTTTTGTGAGCGCTGCCATATGTTGGAGCAATGTTTGCAGCCAAAAGTGATTGAGCCAGCTGACAAAATAAACCTCTTGTTGATGCTGGATGTGATCACATATTGCTCAGATGATTGGCTGTGACATCTCGCTATTCAGTTGTTTAAAATCCAGCAGGTGGTTGAGAATAATTGAAACAAAAGTTCTGCTCTCTCCTCACTTTACAACAATGGCGAGTGTTTTCTTTGTTTGCTGAGTCATTTAGATGTTTTACTAGAAAGAGCAGTCGGTTTATAACTGTATCATTTAATAGCCCCGGACACCTCTGCCAGACACATGCAGCAAAATATTTGGATTGCTGAGGCAAATGTTTATAAGAGCTGGGTTTGATAAATTGGCAAATAAATTGAAAGGACATGTTTCCAGTATTTATAATAAATGCTCTCTTCCTTCGCTTTTATTAATATGTGGATCACAGGTCTGACCTTTTCTGCCAAATCCATGAATTGGGTTTCCTTATTGCGGCTGAACTATCTATCATCATTTTATGAGGTTTATGAATGTTGGACTTGTGACATCCCCAAATTGCAATGTGCAGAATTTAGATCAGCGAGTGACTTGGAAAGCTTTTCTGTCAAGTATATTTGGGGCCAGATTACTAACTGACACTAACTGGAGACGATGCTAATGACTCTCCTCTTAGCGGAATATGAATGAATATGAAAAGTGTGGCCGGACAGATTTACCACAACATAAAAAGTTTAGTATGACCAAACATTCAATGAGGTTTTTAACAGTGAATAAGGCCATGGCTGGTGCCAAAGTTGTCATGACAACTTTTTAAAGACTAAAGTCTCTGTTCAGTTGATGATTTAACCCCTAAGAACCCAGCTCTGTGTATTAAATATATATATTTAGATTTTTGTTTTCTAATAAATTAATCCTTCTTGCCTTGAAATGGCATCGATGTGTAACTAAACCATTGTTTCCCTCCACGTGCACCTCAAACCTGCTCACTTCCTGTTCTGCTCAGTGTAAAACTACATTGTAAATAATAGGAATATTTTTGCAACCAGTGCCCCACGAAAAAAAGGAAGATATTAGAAAAGAGCCATCTTTTAAAGATAGCGCAATTTTCCATAAATAATATACACATCCTATCCTTAATTTTACATGAGCTTATGTTTTGTTTTTTTTTGACTTTTTTGCTTTTATATGTTTGTTGTATATAAACACAAACACATGCAGTTTCATCTAAAAAATTAAAAAATGTAAAAATTTATTTTGTCAGAAAAATGTAACTGTTTCTAAAAACATTTTTAAATTTTCTTTTTTTAACCATTAGTTTTGCAATTTTGTGTATTTCAAAAATACATAAACATTTAAATACATGTAAATAAATAAAAGCTGTTCTGTAATATTACAGATTTATTTATGATTATTATTATTATTTTTATTTAAAAAACAAACAAACAATTTTTTCAATGTATTCCACCTTTACACAATAGGAAGTTAACCTTTCAGCCATATATATATGAACTGGAAACCAATTCTGAAGAAGACTACTGATTCAAAAAATCCCAACCTGCTTGTTGACAGAATTGGTTCCTTAGGTTTGAAAGGTTTTTGAGTCATTGGTACACTACAGTTTCAAGATGTGAATGAAATGGTTTTCCAACATAATAAACACTGTGGACATGTTAAGAAGGTAAATTAAAAAAAAAAAAAAAAAAAGTAGATTTTTACCAGAGGAGGTCTTTAAAAATCAACTTGTTTTAATAGAACAGTGCCTTCTGACAGGTTTGGGGAAGAAAGTTAAAGGAGTCAGGATGCTTCAAATGTTTGTAAGAAATGTTGCCTGAACACAAAAGAGTTCTCAGTGGCTGCACTTGAAGTTGGAGCGAATCACAGTGAAGGATGAGAATCTCATCGGATATAAACGCACACTTTCAGACAGTTGTGCCTTCAAGGCAGCAGTTTCCATTACTTTGCACTGGGTGCACAACAAAAGTAATGCAAGCTATGTGAAGAATGGAAAAAAATAAAGCTTGACAGAGAGAGAAGCTCAAATCCTGCATACTTTCCCACCTCTGTGCACCTGGCCAACCAAAAAAAAAAGTAACAAAAGTGGTCAGACATAGGCTCTTCATTCCAAGCAAACAAACAAGCACCTCATTTGAAGCGCACTGATGCCTTTAATAGCCTTATGGCCACCTAATGATTGGGAGCTGCGTTAGCTGCGGTACTGGAAGGGGTTATGAGGTTGGAGCAGTCTTCAGTGGTTTCCAGGTATTCATGTAAGCTCTAACAGACCTCCACAAGTTGCCTGTCTGCATCCAGTCAGGTCAAAGCAGTGTCAAAGGTTCTGCAGTGAATTCTACTGTGTAAAAACGAGACACCGTGCTGTGGCTGATGGTGATGTGGCATTAGAGCTGAGGCACCACTGCACCAAAGCTTCTGTTGTGCTACAATACAGCAGCCAACCAGTAGATTATTTGTGTTCCAATTTTGAGCATCTTTAAACCTCTTTGGTCAACTTTAGAGATGGTGACTGGCTTCAAGTCAGACCACTGAAACAGAGCTGTATGCAGTCTCTTTGCTTCCATTCAAATAAACAAAATCAAGTTTGCCTGAAGCCATCACCAACTCCCTCTATATCTTCCTCTCCTTTTCTTCCATGAACTCACTTTTCTCTGAACACAGCTCTGCTCTTTTTGGTTTTCCCAGTAGGGAATGTCGACGTCAGAAGAGCTGGGTGGAGTAGTGCAGGTGTCTGTTTTGGAAACCGAGAGTTGCATGGAAACCCCCAGCAGACATACTTGCCCACAGACAGACAAACAGAAATGATAGAGATGGAGGCCTGCGGTACAGTGTGTGTGTGTGGATGGCTGAGGGTGATGGATGGAAATAAGATGCTCGGTGATGCAAGTGAGAAAGGAGGATTCAAGGACAAAGCTGACCTCAAAACTGAAATGACTGGGACAAAAGAGCAAGCCGGACTGTTGCTGTTCAGTGCAGTTTTTTTTTCCTCGTTAGAGTCATAATTGTGCTATTAGGGCTGGGTTTTCTGACTGAATTGAAACTCTGTGCAAAGAGAGTGAGGCAGGTGGACAGTGGGGTGATGATGTGTGAGTTGTGTTGGATGTCCACAGACAGGCAGGCTGGGTAAACAGAAAACCCACGCAGCAGTCGCTGACAGCCGTCTTGATGTGGCTCTTCTCCTGACTCAACTGAGTGAGTGGGATCATGGAAACTTCCACAGACTTTCTCTGCAGTCAAAGGCTGTGAGCCTGGTAGATTTAGGGAAAGGTAGGATTCTGTAGGAAATGTCATAGGTACATGGAAAACTGTGATATAAACCAGAGCAGCAATCAGAAAATATTTCAGTGGTACCTCTAAGCCTTCTAATCATCAAAGTCTCACATGTTTTCACCATTTGTTTCCTTATGGTGACATTACATAGTGACACTGTCGACACAGGAGCGACACGGTAAGATGGACTACCTCAGTGAGCGGAGCAGCAGGTATTCTGCTCGTTGCACAATAACCATTCCGTCACTGTTGTCCAATCGGCTTGCATCAATCCCCAAACTCCACTCTTTTGTCTTTCCCCCTTTTATGGTTACTTTGGACAAACTTTTTAAAACCAGTGAGGGTAAGCTGTCCGTTGTCTGTTGGCACTACCGAAGGTGTTCTGAGAAAACCGCCGAGCCTTTCCAGAAAGCGGCCCTCGCCACCTTTCAGAGTGTCCGCGATGTCTGTTTGCTGAGTCGACAAAGGTGGGATCTCATGGTGTTGACACTACTGTTAAAATGACCCCCCGCTGGCTCGCCCTTCACAGCTTTATGATGAAATCCTGTGCCACCATTCATCCCCGCATGTGCTCCTCAAATATTTAAACTTGGCCTACATAAACACTGCTGTGCAGGAGAGATGATACCCAACTCCGTTTGGAGCGGACCTGCCGTATTATAAATCTCCGTTCAATTGGCCAGATGTGGCCAAGTCAAACACGCCATCGGGTTTTTATTGCGTTAATGAATTTTCTGTGTATGATGGGTTTACCATTACCATGCAAATTAGGCGATGATCTCAGCAGGGATCTGAGGTGAGGGGAGAAGTTATTTTCCCAACTTTTTCAGCTTGTGTGTGTCTCTCTGTGTGGAAAAGTACAAGTTTGACAGGTGTTGCTGAATTAAATCACAGTGACTTATTCTTTAAAGCGCTAAAACATGTGTCAGCTGGACACAGACTGATGCCACTGTTGCTTTTAAGTATTGTCTGTCTTGCTCGAAAGGTTAGCGAAGGCTGCTGCACCTGCTGTGTGTGTCGCAGTGAACAAACACTGTGAGGGGTGGCTGCAGAAGCCCCAAAGATCCTAGTGTAAATATTGAGCCCATCTCTAATTTCGAGAACCCTTCCACTTCCAGGCAATACGGTCTGGCCTTCTATGCAGGGAATCGAAATGTTATATAACACCTGTCGTCTGCTAGCACAAAGACAAGACGTGGAATATATCCAGAATCAGACAGAGAGTAAAGTAATAAAAGTGAGCTGCTCATGAAACAGGCACATGTCAGAAAAGTTTCAGGACTGGTGTCACAAAAGATATATCTCAAATCCAAACTACAAACTACAAGTTTCCCCTTCAAAGTACTCCCCCTGGAAGTCTAACACACTTTCCCAGCCTTCTCTACCACGCTGCCATGCACTCCTGGAAGGATTCTTCCAGGATCCTCCACAGCTCCGTCATCACAGCCATCTTGATGTCATCCACGTCCTCAAAACGGGTCCCCTTGATGACCCCCTTCAGCTTGGGGAAGAGGAAGAAATCCCACAGAGCCAGGTGGGGTGGGTAGGGAGGTTGGTCCAGCACGGCGATGTTCTTCTCAGCCAGGAACTGTCGGATGCTCAAGGCACGTTGTCATGGTGAAGCAGCCACGACTTGTCCTGCCACAACTCTCGCCTCTTCTCGCGCACTGTACGAAGCAGGATCTCTTTGTAGATGTGCTGTTTGATCGTCTGAAGGGGAAAACTCCTAGTTTGTAGTGTGGGTTTGAAATATATCTTTTGTGACAACAGTCCTGGAACTTCTCTGACATACCTCATAATCGGTCCACAAAAGACCAGGTGTTGTATGTTTCTTTGGGCTTACTTGCCGTTAAGGTGATCATTTAAGGATCAGTTTAGTTTAGTCAAAGGTTTCGTAAAACACATTTGCACGTGTCACATCTTCGGTACTTAAATCAGAAAAATAGGCATTATGCTATAACATATACCCATTCTACAGATTGGATGTATTTGCTGACAATTAACATCTAACACAACTCTACTGGCTACATACAGTGAACAGGAGTCCCCATAAGGGTGCAGAGTTTGCATCTCTTCCAACTCTGAAATACCAACATGTCAAATAAAACATTACAGTTACCAGGAGCTGTTCATCTTTTGGTAGACATCACCTGCCTCCAGTCACCTTCAGTCCTTGTGCAAATTATACGGAAACATAAACAGACACCAAACCTCTGACAAACCTTGCACATATTCTACATATCGAATTAATTGCATATTATTCCAAACAGTGTAATTTCACAATGTATGCTACCCACCATCATGCCAAAAATGCAATAGAATTAATTAGTAATCTTTTATTTTGTTGACCTTATTCAAGATTAGGTGGTAACAGCTGAAAGCTCACCATGAGACACGTCAACACACTAGTTGGTAGCACCTGATTAGAGATATTGAGCTCTGTCAATCCCTGACTGCACTTGGTGGGAAGCTGGTGAGGGATCATGTTCTTGTCACTATCTGGTTAATTGAGGTCCCCCAGTTTGTAGAGGTAACATTAAATTACCGGGCACAATACATCATCTGTGTGAAGCACCTTGCTGGCAATTGAAGAGGCAACTTGCGTCTTCGCTGAATTACATGATCTGGGGCCTACGGGCGGAGGAGTCAGCAGCAACAGCAGCAAAAGGTCTGCACAGTCTACTGAGTTTCTCACATACTCAGGTCGAATTTATGGGCCCACTTTGTCCTATCCAGTTAGTGTAGCTATTAGACGCTTGCCCCTGAGAACATTCTGAAACAGCATTTTAAAGTGTATCGGGGGGCAGGAGGCAGAGAGACTTAACGGTTCTGCAGCGGCTTTAGCGAGATAAGAGGTATAAGTGTCTGATTTGCCCCTGTGTTTGACATGAGCTTAATGGTAATGCAGGGACATAAAGCAAAGCAGAAATGATTATCTTAGACATTTTCTATGATTGTCAGCCGACAGAGGAGGCATCAGCAGAACGGTCCCACCTCCTGTGAGATATCCTTGAATTCTCAGTGAATGGGTTTTCTAAAGGATTATTGCCTAATAATTTGACTGTAGCACTGGAGGGGGGGCACATAAGTAGCATGCAATGATATGATATAATTAAATAGATATTATCACAAAGAGAACATTGTTAGGCATATTTAAAATTCTTACACGCAACCATCAAGATCAATTTCTGCATAACCCGCTATGATCATATGATTACATCTTTGTGCTCAGTATCAAAATAGAGCTCATTACGACTGGAAGATTGTCAAAACATCAGCAGTGATCAGTCAAGTTCCTGCTGAGGGACAACCACACTGTGTTTGGTTTTCATTCCTTAGAAAAAAAAAAGGCCATTGACTAAAAGAAAAACCATAAATTCTGAACTAGTGTAATTGCAAGTGGTGTGCTTGCTAAAATCCAGGGGGGCCAATCTGACAAGTTATTGCTGAATATGCAAGATGGACGCAAGCATAATAAAAAAATGGTTGGTTTATTTGTTGATATCATTGAATTTTTGTGCACAAAAAGCACTTTTCCTCAATCGCAGATCAATTAGGCTAAGGCCAACACAGTTTCCTGCACACATGCATGCACAAACTCGCAATGTTGTGTCGCTCATTGGTCTTTGCCACATGTACTATTTTTTGGTAAATGAGGTCCTTTCTGTTCGAATGGTGCTATTAGCTGTTATTTGACTGTAATCGTCTCCTTCTGTGATGTTTTTTTTCGACGGCGTCATTATTTTTTCCCACTGCGGTCTCAAACATCCATATTAATTACGACGCACACAAAACGCTGCACAAATTTAGAAATTCAATATCGAGGCAGCAAAAATTAGTCAAGTCAGGAGCTGAGATTGATCAAAATCAGCTGAGCGGTACAGTTGGTGCTCCAACAGCAGTTTGTCCTCTCCCAACTTGTAAAGGCCATGACTGAGCACAATGAAACAATCTGATTATTGGTGCAAAAAAGGTTTTCTTAGGGGGGGGAATTTCTGTGACAATTTGAAAACAAAATTTCTTTAAGGCAGGTTGTGTGTCGTGTGCTCATGTGGCGACCTCTGACCTCTGACGCCTTTTGAGATTTGGGGGTTATTTTTCGATCCTGCAACCTTTTGAACTGCTGGTATAGTTCTTTAAATGTCCACTTATCTCCAGAGAGACGTTCCATTTACAGAGATGGGTCAAAGCTAGAATACTCTCATCGGTGTGTCACAAATTCCACGTCTCTGTTACAAACCAACATGCTATTTTCAAGATGGCTGCCAGAAAAGGAGATTTACTGGGAGGATATTTAAGGCTGAACAAATTGCAAGTTGGGATTTTATAAAATGGATATCAATGAATGAAAATACTGCTGCTGCACGTATTGTGGTTGTGTGGTGCAAAGAGATGCTGTTTTTGTTTTTAAAAAAATAAGCGTTGTGATGCCTGTTATTGTTGTTTAGTTCCCGTCTGTGCCATGCAAAGGTTTTACTTGCTGCAAAGTGCAAACTTGGGTCAAGTAGTAGTACATAGTGTAACAAATTGTAGAGGTCACTGGGGACAAACCAAGAAGCTCAGAGGATTATGCTCTGAATTTGGACTTTAAAAACAACTAAAAAAGTAATCAGAATCCAAATTGAATTAACTATACATGCATGAAAAACTTTTGTCTCACAGGGTATCAGCCACAACATACCTCTAAAAATTTAACAAAGTGAAAAATGAAAACATGCTGACTGTGTGGATTATCTCTGAGAAGTGAGCAGGATAACAGGTGAAACTATATATGGTATTCTAAGCAGGCACTGGAAAGCAGATTATGCATTGGCAGGATTTTTGCGGCCTCCCTGCCAAGCACAATACTCGACATAATGAGAAACACTTGTTTCAAAATGAACAATCCACCAAGCCACACAGCATTCAAAAGCAACCCAGGGAGCTCATATTTTACTGTATATCATTAACATTGATTATATTCGGTGGCCGTGGCACACAGCCATAGAAATATTCCCATACAACATCTCCCATAAAAGGTCTGTCAGCTTCGCAAATGCCTGAGAGGTGTAGATCACAAGAGGGGAGCAGGAGGTATATGGTACAGTATTTTGAGGAGAAAACAAAACATTTCAAAGGAAATGAAGAGAGAAGACTGCAATATAAGCCATATTCATAACTGCTTCCCAGGAAACCGGCGTTTCTCTTTATTGCTGTCTTACGCTGAGCACTTTCTCTTCTGGATCCCTCTTCATCTAAAGGACATGCCCAGAAGAGCTGCTGCAGAAAGAGTAAAGGAATAAACAGCATGTTTTCTGTATGACCCAATATTATCGGAGAAAAAAAAATGCAACAAAAAATCATTAGAGATCATAAAACCACATCTGCATCATTTCCAACACAATGGCCTTTGTATGTTCAATGATAAATAGAAGAAATTAACGAAGCACCATCATTCAATCAGTGGGGCGATGTGATGCCAGAGGTCAGCGTTGTGCTTGCCATCTCTGAAACAGTACAGTAACGACATCAGGGAGAAGTTAATGCATGTGTTGGAAGGAGATGAAGAAAATCTTCATGGCAATGACCCCTCGACCAGAAACAAAGAGATCCATTCACAGTCCTTCTGTGTTTGTTTATTTGAAGCCCATTTCAACTCTGTTTACTTGTAAAACAAAACTGGAAATGCAGCCTTGACTGAAGAAAAGGCTCGAAAGTTTTCTCATTTGGCAGTGTATCTCTGCAGTATTTCACTGTTACAAAGAAAGGTATTAAATGGCAGAGGGTTTTATTGACATGGCTGTATCCATGGAGGATTACAGAGGTCTGCTTTTTTTCTGAGTAGCCTGAACCCATTAACACCAGGCAAGAGGAGAAAGACTTTTTTCCCCCCCACCTCTGCTTGGAGTTCTCAATCGAAAAACTATTGCGAGAGAAATGAATTGCAAACTTTGAAGGAAGAGAAATGATAACAATGAGTCGGACTTCAGCTGAAGGTGTTACATTTTACAGCCACTGAGCCTCCTTGGGTTTATGGGAGAAAAAATAAATACGACGAACTTTCTAATAGTTGAATATGAGAGAAAAAGTATTTGCACGCAGCTAGTTGTAGTTAACGGGCAAACTTTGGGGGAGTGACAGAAAGAGTCAAACTACAAGGGGGTTTAGTCTGGAATAAATCCCGATCACTGATTTATCCACAGAAGCTGACATTCATTCATTTATGGCTGTTAACTGATCACAAAAAACAGAATGTGAGGGAGCGACACCTAGTGGCATCCTTTTTAGCCTCCAGTACAGTGCAAGTGCCACAAGTGTTGCTCTGAGAAAGTGTTGAAACGCACTTTGAGCTGTAACATTGTCGGTGCCAACAAACATTACGCTTGCTTCTCATTTTGCACATCCCTGGCTCCACATTTTGGTTAGGTGGCGAACTATGAACAGAAGGGATCTGTCCGACAACTATGTTGGTACTTTTGAGACCGCTCATGCTCCACCCAGTTTCCTGCGAGGAGAACTCCGTCAACTACAGATGAACACCAAATCATATCATTCTGCTATCCTACTTTGGTCACTGTTATGACCCTTGTTAAGGTGGCAGTCTGTTGTGTGTCTGCAGGATGAAATGAAGCCAGAACAGGTCAAACTGGTGGATGTGGAGGGACCGCTGCTCTATGATTGGGCCAACAGAAGGAAACAGAGGAAACACATCCTGACAAACCAGACTGTTCTGAGCACAAATAGAGCTTTTACATTTGTTCAGACAGGCTCCACCTCAGTCCAGCCCACCCACTTAGTGTGCTTTATAACCGAAGCAGCGTTCAGTCATTCAGCTCCACCAGCTGCGACAGATCCGCAGATCTTCGCTGCTTTTCATTTCGTCTTTAGAGATCACTCCTGTAGGTTAACTCATTGTTTGGAGATGTGTTCTTACCTTTTGACGGTGATTAAGCTTGGGCCAGCTGATCCGTCTTCAATGTAGAATCGCAGCATTCAAACCAAAGCGGGTCGAAAGTGAACGATCACGTGTCCTCAACTCTGGAAATCTCTTTCATCCTCTTCCAACGATTTTAAAATCTAGTACGAGCTTCTAGCAGCCAAATCCAACCTCAAACCGATATTGTCATCTCGAACTTTTAATCTGCTTCGGCTACTTTCAGTTTATAACTTCAACTCTGCATCAGAAACTTTGGGGCGTCCCAGCTCTGCCCATCCCGCTCCAGCTCCTCTGGGAATATCCAAGATGTAACCACATTAATATTGCTCCAGCCCCGGAAGTCCTCACACCTAGCATCTCCTCGTCCTGTCTCCTCCAAACTTCCACCAGTCTTTCCTTCAAACACCATGAACTCTGATTTAAGCACCTGTTTCCTCTGTGTTCATAACAGCTTCCGGGTTCAAGTCAGTTGTCTCCGCCCACAAGATGAGCTGCAGCTCCAGCACCCCCTGCTGGCCCTTCTCCTCCAGCCACAAGTAACTATATCAGTCTCGTTGTGTTAAAATGTCTGTTTTTAAGAGCATGATTCAAGTATAAGATATTACAATAACTGCGTGTAAGGTAGCTTTCGAAGCTTTTAGATAAAACTAGAATAAGTCTGGCAGAGTAAAGTTGATCATCGGTGTATCAGCTTCTCATCTATCTCTACTGCTCTAAAATAAAGGCAAAAAAACCCCAAAATATATTTAAAAAATAGATGGCCATCTTGGAAAGTTCTGACATTAGGATGCATTATTTCACTTTTTTCAAAGTAATTTCGGTCACACACCTTTCTGAGCACACTGCAGCCACTGAGCAGCAGCTAGCCTTCACAGTGAGGCATTCAGGGAACATTGGTAAATTTAATGTGCATTAATAAGCTGATTTTCCAGTGGTGAAAAAGGTAGTCTGGAGCCCTGCTCTGTGCCATCTTCCTTCGCCAACTGCAGATCACGCTTCACGCTAATTAAATAGCAGGTACAGGTGGCTGAGTGGTACATGGCTACCACTCTCGTCTCATAGCTCAGAGGTTCTTGGGCCATTCTGTGTGGAATTTACATGTTCTCCCTGTGCCTGCGAGGATTTTACGTAGTGCTTTGGGCTCCTACAGTCCCAAGATGTGCTGAGATTAATTAACTGGTGATTCTAAATTGTCCATGGGTGTGAATGTGAGTGTGCTTTTTGCTGACCTCTGTAGACCTGCGATGGACTGATTACCTGTCCAGGTGAACCTTGGCTTCACCCAAAGATAGTGAGGTGGGCTCCACTCGAGAGGATAAAGTGACGTATAGAAAACGGATGGCTGGACGGTACAGACACTCAGTCTGGGAATGTGGACTTCATAAATGCTTCTTTCAAGGCTTCTGCACACTTCCAGTCACATCCATCTGGAGTTTACTGAAAACATAAACCATGTTTTGTTGAATATCATAATATATGGAATATTGTGTTTATATTTATGAGCTATTACATTAAATTCTGACAAATTTCCATATTTAAAATAGAACTTAATTTCCACATTTAGTAACACCTTGGCATCTCAGCTATTATATTACCGAGGTGGGATTATGACCATAATTAATAACACCATCGGGTCTCAGACTTTTCAAGTATTATGGTCTGGTAAAGGGTTTAACCATTACTTTTACGACTGTAAATTCAAACCATGAAAACTCTTTGGGGACACAAAATCAATACTTATACTTGTAAAGTGGTTTGTACTTTCAATCATATTTCCTTACTGAAGATCATTTTGCCACAACAGCTCTTGTTTTAAATGAGTACATTACCTGCAACTTGACTTTATCTCTAGATACAGAGTACCTGCCCCAGGACAAGCTAGATCTGTTTGGAGAAGTTTTGCTGATGCTATATCATTTCAATCTATGATTAAACATGCAAATATGGTCTTTGCTAGGGCACCTTAACCATTTGTCAGGCAGCTCTTTAGCAGCCAGTCTTCTCAACCTTTTCAAATCGTGGATAAGTTGCTCATCATCTTGACATAAAGACTCGTGATCAGATTCACAGTTGGTCAACATTATACGGACACTGAAATAGCCTAACCTTCTTTTATATGTCACACTTTGATCATTGGTCACTTTAAGGTTCCAATCTGACTCTGCTGTCTTAGCAGGTTTTGGGGTCTTCTTAATAATGTTTTGCAGATGTATAACAAAGGGACTTCCATCCTTGTCTGCTGCTTCCAGCCTACTGCTCTGTTGTGATCTGTTCCCCTTCCTGCAGGAAGATAATTGGTTGAGGAAACCTTGTGTTTTGTGACAACAAAGCATCAGTACAACTCATTAAGAAGGCTCATCAGCCATATCTGTGCTTAGTCTCTCCCTGCAGCCTGCCTTGCTTATATTTGATCAAACCAATTGAATCCAAATGTAATCTGGTTCAATATTTTTTCACTTCCTTCCCTCCTCGAGTCTATAAACTTCATGTCTGAGGTCCAGTTTCATTTAAGACATTTAGACCCTGCAGTTTCTAGCTTCCTTGGGAAAGGATATTGTTATCACCTCCACAGTGGACCAAAGAAGTTCATCCAGAAGGCAATGATAAAAATCTTACTATTACAATTTCTCAGGGTAAAATCAGTTCTCACTTAAGGTCTGGGTGTTTAGTCTTCATGTAACTATCATCTTGGAGCAGTCCTTCTTGTGGCTTAGGGTGTTTCTTAGTATTGGGAAGTTCATTTCACACACTGAGAAATTCGATTCCCTGCATGACCTCACTGTATCTGTCTCCTCTTTAGATAAGCAAAAGCAATCGACTGACCTTAAGCTTTCAAAGTTGATATTATAAAGGTGCTCTGATCTTCATTGCCAGCGCTTGTATGCTTTCTGTTCCTTCTCTTCAATGATTTGGAGCCTGAAATGGTTAACCACTGCAAGCGGAGATGAGCCTCTGTTTAACATGGACTTTAGGAAGGCCCTGCCCAGGCCTTGGGTTGCTGGCCTTCACCTCCAATACCAACACTTTGGTCTCTCCCCTAAGCTACACAACCTATTCCTTCCACTCATCCCCCGTAGTGTATGAACATTTCATTTACCTGAATAACATCAAATTTTGCTCAAGGGCCATGAATAGTTCATATTGTACATAATCTGCGATAACTATGTATAATTGGGGCACTGTTTTATGTCAATTCATGAAAGTTGTGCGTGCTTGCACAAATTTAAAGGATATGCGTCATGCTCGATGCCCCTCATAGTCTCCGATCTCGCATAGTTCCTTTGTATCAAGACACTATAATGGTGCCTTGCCAGATGTTCATCTGTGAGAGTGGGAAGAGTAGGGAGGCAAGGCATGCGACATCCAAATTCCCCCTAGGCTTGGCTGTGACATGAATTGAGGGCTCATCCATTCTTTTGTCTGTTGTCGTCATGTTAGGTAAATTTCAGAAATTTGTGCTGAATAATCTCTGCTTGTCTGTCTGGCAGCTTTTTCTTTGAAGGTTTTGTGAAATGGACATCAACTTGGAAGACTTTACTACTGATCCAAGCTTAGAAAATCTGAGTAGGTGTAGAAAGGCTGATCTGGCTTTAAAACAGTTTTTTTTTTTTGCCAGTTGGTTATGTTACAAGCTCATAGCACAGTTTTCCATCAATATTCAAAGTCAACGCTGTGAGATATTGTGACAGTGATGTGAAAACTGATCAAGTTAAGTGTGATGGATGAACCTAAATTCAAGGCAAACAGAGAAACTTTTTAGAAGCTTTGAACACTGCAGTTTGAATGGCCATAACCTGTCTTATTTCAGAGATTGGTATCAGATGTGGATAAGCTCCTTGATTTTTCAACAGCCTTCTGCTGACTCTTGGTATGATTTGATTCCATATCTAATCGTGTTTGTGGTTTTAGGTTGGTGCTCACAGACGGCTAGTGGTGTCTGCCCCCAATGTCCAGGGTTCATGTGGTTGTTGTCATGTGGAGTTACAGTGCTTCAAATGAGAAGTTGTTGAATGATCTGAAAAAATATGATTTGTGGACCTTGAGCTGAGATTATTTTGCTACACACACACACACTGAGGTCAAAAACTTTACATTTTCAAACTAAATATTGGCCTTTAATAATGTAATTTATTGTATCATATGACCTACAATAACTCGTCTGATCAGCAAATCCACCAAACCTGACAATATAGTCTACGTGCTTCTCTACAGAAGGTACTATTTTAAAGTGCCACTCAACACCGTATGAAAGTCCTTTTCCATGGAGTGAAAATCCATTTTTATTATATTTTGCTCTTGGTATAAACTTGGAAGGGGAATATAAAAGCTTTTAAGATATAAAGACGTCTACTTCTGTTTTTTCTCGAGACCATCACAACTGGTTAGCCCCCTAGCTTTACAAGGGAATCAGAATCCAACCCAAGTGCTACGTAACGCCTAACTAACCAATAGTCATCCAGCTCAAACTGTGCTTGACAAGCTCTGCACTGAAAGTCACTTAAGCAGACGGCATGTTCTTCCTAAAGAGGGTGGGAAGAGCAGCAGCTCATTGCTTTTGAGAGCAAAACAGCTTGTTTAGAACAGCCCTACAACCAGTAGTTATGGTAAAATGAAGCATCTTTACCATACTTTGAGCTGAAAAACAGACAAAGCGGGCACATGTAAGATTTTGATTAATTTGTTGAAAAGAAGCACAATATGGGTTCTTTAAGAGGCAACACACTTGAGACTTTTAACTAGAGAGGGCAGCGAAACATTGCTTTTCAGCCTGGTTTCCAGTCCTGAGGCGAGAGGCGAGAACATTTGACAGCAAAAAAGAAAAAAAAAGCACACTGTATATTGTAAGCTTGACCTATTATACTATACTGCTATAGTGGCCAAATGACACACACTTTATACAGCAGGACAAACTCATTTTGTACAATCCTATACATATTTGGCTTTGTGCACCACAGATCTTTCACTTCTTGTAGTTCTATGTATTCCTCCAGAGTGCTTTGCCTCCTTTCCACTCTTATCTGCCAGAAGGAGGCATGGGATACTTCAAGCTTGTAGACCCTGATGGTGAAGGTGACAGGGAAGGCTGTGTAAGGGGCTCAAAAAGAAACATGTGTCACGTGACTTTTAAACTGATAGGATACGGTGATAACATAACTATAGGTTTGTGAGAGGCTGCAGTGTTTCCAGTAATACCTCTCCTGTTTAATTTGACCAGGTCTCAGAATGAACAAATCATCTAAAACAGAAGCTGAAATGCCACTTTAATGATTTACAGAAATCACTGCTCAAACCACCAGTCAGTAAAATAAGTTAGCTATGTTTACCTCTGTTTTATTACCATGGCATTCAAAGTGAGAAGTGGAGGCCTCATCGTGGGCTTTTGGAGGTCTGGTGTGAGGGCTCCATTTCTGGATGGCAGTACTATACTAACAAACATTTGCACTGATATGGAACTGTACCCAAACCAACAAGCTGTAAACGCTGTGCTTCAGTCCTCTGAGTCAGAGTTCTCTGAAAATGATGCCATCCCAGTGATTCCTCTACACTGCTGTGCTGTTGTGTCGAGTGTGAATTATTGTGTGTGCTAGATGAATTGGACCTACACAATGACGGCATATCAGCAGTGTGTGCATTCAGGTAGGAATGTCAAGTCTTTAAAAGTCATAGAGTTATTGTCAAATGAAACTAAAAAACAAGCACTTGGCCGTTCTTCCTCTCACTTTACATTCATCATGGGACAGAGGAAAGGAGGACAGGAAAAGAACATGAAACACACTTAAATGATTGAAGGGGCAGGCAATGACAGAAATATGGACTATGAACATTATCATGAACCAAACAAAACAAAGCAGCAAAATATAAAGTAATGTGAAACACAGTTCTCTCCTTAACCCAATCTCACAGCCGTTTTATTTCACAATCGTGCCTGATCGAAATGGACAGGTGAAGCTTTGGGACATGACCAGACATTTCAGTGTTTTGTCAGAACAAGTTAATACCGAAGTTGACTGCTCTACCACACAAAACTTGCGTCAACACTTTTTGGATTGATTTTAGGTAGAAAACATTCATGCTGGCCAAGTGAAGGGATTGTATCTGCAGAGAAGGTGTAGTGTCAGCAACATGTCAACACACAGGTTCAAGAGTCTATCCCAGCTGACTTAGGGCAAAGGCAGGGGACACCCTGGACAGGTCACCAGTCTATCACAGGGCTACACTTAGAGACAGACAAACAGGCACACTGACATTCACACCTACGGACAATTTAGAATCACCAATTAACCTCACCATGTTTTTGGACTGTGTGGGAGGAAGCCGGAGAACCCTGAGGGAACCCACGCTGCACGGGGAGAACATGCAAACTCCACGCAGAAAGATTCCGAGATTCCCACCGGGACGCGAGGCAACAGTGCTACCCAACTGCGCCACCTTGCAGCCCCTGACTGCTCCATAAATAAGCAAATTTCATTGGCTGATATTGGCCTATCCCAACATGGTATTGACACACATGCTGATGTTATGAGTGAATATCAAAACTTTTTTTTTGAATAATAGAAACAAATTAGCAAACACATGCTTGGAGTAATTTGAAAAAGGGGCCATTGCATAGTTTCTTGATCTCATTGTTTACAATACTTTCTGCAGCACATGTAGCAGAGTATGTATTACAGCTGAGCAGACAATGGTGGGAGTTAAGCTCTGTCTTCACAGTAACTTGTTAAGTAGCTTGAAAAATACTTTGCTGGAAAGTTAATAAATAATTGCCCTATTATTTTCCTTTCTAATGAAATTGGATTTTTTACTCCCTAAAATCAGCATCTGCTTCAAAAATCCAGTCGGTCAGGCTATAGTTAACAGTGACTTCTTTCTCATACAAGTAGGCACGCATTCCACTATTAATAGAATTATATTCAGGAGGAAAAAAAAACAGATTTCAGTAAGCCAAAATGAGGACACGGGCAGGCAGACAGGGGTGGAGCGTAGAAACAGGGAACGTCCACTATGATGCCACTCTAACCTTCACCTCACACTCTAACTTTGAGGTTCAGTCATGCAGACTGACCACTGCTTGTCCCGGCCCTGCCCTACTCCATCCATCCCAAAGTCAATCCAGACTAGACTCAGCCCAACACAGTGCAAACTGTGACCGCTGTCCCCCCGGCCAGACCCTCACCTAGCTCGGACAGGCTAACCACAGGTAGAGGCCGTGCCTGTAGCAGTAGAGCAGCGCACAAGACAAACGAAAATATATTCTGTCGTCATCTGAATGAAGTGAAATGCAAACGTTCCACAAAAACAAAAGGAAACACCTACACAGTTGGACTGGATTTTTTTGTCCAAAAGGGAGAATCCTCATCTTTTTGAGGAAAGTAAAACAGAACATCCACAGGGGTGACATGAGGTAAGGGAGGGATTGTATATCAGGCAATTAAATTCGTGCTTGGCTTTTTTTGGCTTAAAATGTGGGTAACCATTATTTTGATTTTGGGTTGGATGATGCATTGTGCTGGATAATTTTATTTCCATTCCACTCAAGCATACTGGCATAGTGAATGGATTATTACTGTACAAATATAACCGTATCTTCAGGAACAACCTGCTCCCTGCGTTTATTTTACCACTGAAAAGGTCATACTGTGCAAAAGAAGCTGCCTAATTTCTATCTAAATATAGAGGGTTTCAGTGAAATGTTTATGCCGTATGGCTCCGTTATGTAAGAAAGACTTTAATAACAAGAAGGAAATAGTTCCCTGAGCAGTAAATGAAATAATGTGAATACTTTGACTTTTGGATGCCTCTAAAATCTATAAACATGCAAGAAGCTGATTTGAACAGCATCATGCTATTTGGTGAAATCATTTTGGTTTATAAATTGAAAAGACTTCTTTAAACAAGATTTTAGCTTTTTGGCAATGAGGTGAGATGATGTTGAACTGCTCCAAATGCTGACTATTATGGCAAAGCACTAGATTTGTATTTTAACTTTATCTTTGCACGCAGATCATCCTTTATGTTGTCATAATACCTGATGTTCTATAACTTTATACATCTTACAATGTTTTTATCACTGGAGAACTACTTTGACCCTTTCGAAGTGCCCTCTTCTCATATATTTAGCATTTGTTACTTGGATAAAGTAGGGCACATATTAGTTGCGAGCATGTTTTTTGTTTGTTTCCAGTAAGTATTACTGACTTTTGTGCAAACACACATTTTCCCAGTTATGCAGCGGTTTCAGAACCAGTTTCCACAACCAATTTTTCTTCTTACTCAGTGTAATCTAAATCTTACTTGTGAAATATATTGACAGCCTCGACAGAATGAATAGGGGAATGCCAATAGGCGAATTGCGGAGTCTCATGCACGTCTGCAATAAGAGAAGGACAGAAGACTAAGCGCTGTAAGCATTGACTGACAAATTACTTAAAAAATAGAGGACTGGTGAGTTTTATGTACTCAGATGAAATCTAAATAAGATGATGTAAAAATGCACTGTGCAGGACATGTCGTTTTTCATGGGAGCAGTAGTTTAAAATCAGGAAAGTTCCAGTTCCTTTAGCAGCTGCTGCAGTTGTGTCATGATTCGTCAAAGAAACAGGAACAGCTTTCCAGAAAAGTCTGTGAAATAAAAGCTGAATAAGAGATTGTAATAAGTTACAGAAACTAATGACACAGAAGCTTGGTTGGACATGACGTCGGGACTTTGGCTCTCTTTGAAGGGACTCCAGTAGTTAGTTTACATGCCAACAAAACAGGACATAACTAGTCAGTCCAGACGGAAATGGGCACCACATTTACGTATCCATTTGACATAAACTGGTAATTCCTTTTTTTTTTTTTACTCTCCCTCTGTCGGCCGGAGTTCTGCCAACAATCCCCAAAGGCCTATTTAGCAATCTCTCTCCGTCACTGTACATTATATACCCCTGTGTGTATGTGTGTGTGTGTGTGTGTGTGTGTGTGTGTGTGTGTGTGTGAGTGTGCGAACTCCTCTGTGAATTGCATGCATTTTACTACAGCAGACTTTGTGCCAGACTACGTCATCTCTCTAATGGCTTTTTTTTGCAGTAACACTGGCAGAGTTACATTATGTGAATCACACAGATTTGGGCAGTCGTGGACGCACTTGGGTTCTGTAAAAGCCCATTTACAAGGCATTGTGTAGCTGTTGTTCGAGTTCAAACAAAGAAACATTTTCTTTATCAGTTTTCAAAACAAATTTCTTTTGGGCAAAATGACGACGATGAAAACCGGATAACGTGCCACATTTTTCTCACTGACCAGTTAAACTATGTGATGCGGTATACTGGAAGCGACAGTGAGCTGAGGTGGGTAGTTTTACACCCCATGACGTCCAAACAATTTTTTTTTTCTGAGTCATTTCCCTGAAGCAGATGCAGATAGATAAAAAGAGCATTAAGGAAGCTGAATTAAAAAGGATGCCAAATTTGGGCACTTGTAATCTGAACATTATTGTAACTAAACTACATATGCATAAACCTTTTAATATTGCTATTTAGTGGTAAATGCTTTATGCTTAAAATGCTGACTGATATGTCCAGTCTGCAGGGCCGGGATGAGAGGGAAAGCAGAGAAGAAGGGAATGTTGTTTTGAGGGTCTTAATAGTATGTTCTTTGAGCATGTTTTACGTCACTACCACCCACTGCTTTTCCTCCACATATGGTTGAGTTCCAGGAATGTGTTTCCTTAGTCTGTTCTTGATGACATGGGTCACGTCACTGACACTGCACATGCTGAGGAGAGATGGACCGACAACACAAGACTTAGAGCGCTCTCAGGATGACTGCTGCTTTCAGTGCCGGATTATAACCTTGAGTTTCTCAAATGAAAAAAATCAACATTGCTGATTGATGACTATGCACTTTGGAAAGATGACTTTTACCTTGGTTTTTGTGGTACAAATGGTAATGATATTAAAAGACAAGGCTTAGAAGACAATAAATAATACAAAAATAAACCCTTGTTACACACTTTAACCATTTAGCACACCAGAGCTAATGCATCATGTTTAGTGGCTGTCTAAACCAGAGACTTGGTTTGTGATAAGGTGGCAGAGCCATTAAAATGAAAAAGCTTTATTTACTTTTCTTTTTTATTTTGCCAAAAAAAAGAAAAAAAAAAATCAATATCACTCTCATAAATAAAGGGCTGCAGTCAGAGCTTAGCTTAGCATAAAGACTGGAAAGAAGGAAACAAGAACTAACAAATCTGCTTGGCATCATAAGTCCACTAATTAGGATGTTATATCTCAATAGTTTCATCTATTTAAAAACTGTAAGTGTAATAAAACAGCTAACGATTTAAAGTCTCGTCGTCACAATGAGGTTGCCAGGCAACCAGCAGAGGCTTCAGGAATTCGTTGCACTTGGAATAAAAATAGTCCAGCAAATAATTCATGTAAAACTCTACTATTTTTGTAGTTTTTAAAAACAATAAATGGCAGATTTTATTACCTTTGGAGAGTGCCAGCTGTCCAGTAGTCAATGCTAAGCTACGCTAACTGCCTAGTAGCTTCAGCTTCCAATTGCCTCCGCAGACACTTAGTCAGAAAGCAAATAAACCTATTTCCCAAAATGCCAAGGCATTCCTTGAAATGAAATACAGCACAACCTGACTTTCATTCAAGCTTTTATTTCAAAACCGTGATGCAGGATTAGCCGTCTGTTAGTTCCTGGGTTGAAATGTTAATTCAGTTCTTTTCCAGAATGGTTACACAAATACAACAAATGGAAGAAGACCAAACTTGGTCCTTCGTGCTTTTGTTGGATAGATTTCTTCACTCCGTATGCTGCATATGTTACACTCTGTAAAAAATTACTGAAAGTCCCTGGATGACAAACACTAACAAAATACAATTCCAAAATTTCATAAGGCTGGAAATCCCCAATTTAGTGTCTTTTGAACCAAATCCAAACAGTAAGTTTCTTTCTTACACTACAGCTCTACGTCTGAGGCTGAAAAAAAAAATCCTGGATAGGGGGGCATATACAAAGTAAAGAAATCTTTATTAAATAATCCATTTCACACTTGGTGGTTCTTGGTGTAAAGACTGTCTCCGTGTCCAGCTGGAGAGGATTTAAGGCAAATCTGGAGCTCAAAGTCTTCCAGTTAAAACAGAGTGAAGCAGCCTGCGGATTCCCACTTAGATGCCACTTGGCTGCAGCTGAATGCTAAATTGAGATATTTATGTACATTGGCTTGTGTTTACATACTGTGGTGTCTGCATTTTCCCAGATTTTGCACCACATTTGTAGGATCAACTAATATCATAAGTAAGTGTTCTTGCAGATTTTCCAATTTGGAAAAATGCTTTTACACTGATATCAAACTGTAAAAACTATTTGTTGAATCCCAGTGAACAATAAAATAATTACCAATTACCGGTTATGACATTTGATTCAGACATTAATTTGCTAATTTAGCGGAATTGCTTCAACTTTAGTGACCTGCTGATGTTTATATTTAGAGCCATTATCAAGTCATTAACTCAATTTGTCCAGTTTGTTTGTTTCACGACCAAATATTTGCAATGCTAATGACATTCCCATCTGCATCGCTTTGCTTTTAGTGCTAATTAGCAAATATTAGACCTGCTAATCATCTGCATGTTGGGCATTGTTAATGTAACAATATTACCATGATGATATTTGCATCACAGCCTCACAGAGCCACTCTGACCTTCTTGTGACGCCACTAAATATCTGCCAGTTAATTTAGCGTCCAGTGATGTTTTTTTTTTTGGGTGGTGAACTTGGGGTCTATTACTGTAGCTGCTGTTTCACGCTATATTCCGGTCACGCTGCATGGATTCAGCTCACACTAATGATTTAAGGTTTATTAATCTGCGATACCTTTGATACATTTTTTTTTAAAGGCCTCAAATATATATTTACCCAATCTAGCCAGCTCAACTCGGCCAGAAGCAGAAAGTAATCCAGCTGCTCTCTGATTCATGGAAATGTTAAAGAGTCTTCCCGAGCATTAAGAAAAGCCACTGAAATAAAAGAATATTTCTCCAACTGATCTCATTGCAGAATTTTAGGAGTAGGTAATATTACATAATTTGTTGAGCATATGCGTCCTCACAGCAGTTGACACCACCGGGTTCTGCGTCCAAGAAAGACAACCTTATCCCAGTGATTTCTCCAGCTGAACATGGACACACACGCATTATGAGAAAGAAGCAGCTGCTCCACACTAAGCGATCATTGTTGAGACAGTTTTTTTTTTTTATTTTTATGGTGGCTAAACTGTTTTTTGGCAGTGACTCTTCCTCCCAGAGGTCGCCAGGGTTTGGGACCACCTCTTTCTCCTACCGACCGCAATCATGGCAGGAGAAGTGTATCCTGACATGTGAATGGAGCACGTTTCAGAGAGCACCTGTTTTTCTTATTGATGGCTGTGTTTATACCATTAGCGTATCCACACTTGTTGGACGGATAGCGAGGAAAGTTCACAGACTGTGTTATTGGCGCAGGGGAAATGTAACTGGGTGAGAAGTCATTCGATAGTGTGGACTCACTCGCCTTTCTTAAACACACTCTGCATTGCATATTGATTGGAATGACTTTTACAGAAGCTATAAAGTTCTGAGAGAAGAAATTGGCTCTTCTACGTATCACACCTGGTACTGTTTTGGGTAATGGGCTTGATGCGCTCCAACGTCTGTATCAATCAAACTGGTCACAATGAAATATGATCACGCTTTAATAGAAAGTGTTCGAGGAAACTTAGGGCATGACACCAAATGATCTGACTCCATTCTTCTTCAGTTACTGGTTTGACTGGGACTGGCCAGGCTTGGAATGTGATTGAAACATGAAGTTGTGGTGATGATGCTCTGACGGCAACGCCTTTCCTACCACAGACTCCGTCCATCTGGAATCACTCTGCTACTGTGTGTCTGGGGACCGAGCCGTGCAGGTCAAAGGGCAGAGAAAAGTTTGTCATTAAAACAGTGCTGAGAAATACCTCAGAAGGACGCCGCTACTCTGCCGAACCGCCGTCCGTCCAATAATAACATTTGACACAGAGGGGGAGGTGTAATGCAAGCTGATGGGAATTGTAGTCATTTGCGAACAATGGGCTACAATAAAAACAAAGAAATGAAAGGAAGAAGGTTTCCCTCTGGTTGTTGTTACTTCTCTTGGATGTTTGGCCTTCACTGCGCTGAATGATATATGTTCACAGTTTGACACTTAAAGACTGTTTTCGGATTCTTCTGCGGGAGATGGAAAGTTTCTCTGCGCTCACCTAAACTCTGAGGTGAAGGGGTTTACCTGGGAACATGCTTTCACCTCGTTTTAAGGCCAATCGTGGTCCACTAGCCAACCTAGATAAGTGGGATTTGGACGCTTGAAGCCTGCAGTTTCCATACGTTTAGAATGATCTCTCAGTGATGTTGGAGACATCTTGGGACGTTTTTGAAATAACAGATTTTTGTCGTTAAGAGAGGAGGTTTAGATGTCACTGTAAGAATTTCTAACCAGATATCAAACATCGCTGAACATGCCTTTAGATGTAGGGTGCTGAGCAGGTAAAACAGTGCGTTCACGTCATTCTACTGCCATTGTGTAGGAATAAAATGTTCCTATAAGTCTGCAGTCCATTTGAATTTCAATTCAAGCAAATCCAATTCTACTGGTAGCCCAATATCACACATAAAGTGGTCTTTACAAGTCCAATATAAGGACAGGAGTTTAATGGAACCTCTTAAAACACATAAGCACATACTGAATGGATTATCCTGATAAAAACTAATAAGTGAAACTGATTGTGCACAAAGGGGTTGTAATCCCACAGTTGGAACAGCTACTTAAGTTAGTGATGTAGTAAACCCCGCTCTACAAAGACCATTAAAGTCCAAAAATGGAGATCTCCACTCAAGTTCAAGTTGCCAGGTAGGTGAGATGGGAGTTAGAGAGAAGGGTCAGTGCACTTGGAAGCTTAAAGGATGTCTGGGCGGGAAGTTTGACGGATTCACAGGCCAGGAAACTTGAAGTATGAAGGCGAGCCAGGGCAGGATCCTACAAACCAAGGAGAAGGAGCCAGCAAGGCACATGGCAGACATACAGTATGTATACTATACACTACCTCATAGGTAATGTAGCTCGTAGAACCCATGGGGTTAGAGGGTTCATTATGAATCGCATTATACAGTAAGATGGTGTAACATTTGACATTTACATACACACATTGGATTATAAAGTTGGCTATTAGGTTTAGAGGAAGCCGTTTCAGACTCATCTTCCAAGCTTACAATCAGCATTGCAAAGTACATAATGCTTGATTAATTCAGCTTCATTCTCTAGAAGATCGTTGCACTACCCATCATAAATCCATGCACAATACAAATAAGTTGCAATGTTTGTATGTGTGTTTTTTTGTGTGTGGGTGGTAGGGTGGGGCAGGAGTGGCCATAACGGACTCCCTGATGAGCTGCATGGACAGTTGAGGATAATCTGGCCCGAAGAAGGGAAATCACCGTTTCACATCTGTCAACGAAATCACCATAAGGTTTTTTTTTTTTTTCTTTTCTTTTCTCTTTCTGTCATTTTTGGACAAATATCAGCTTATAAAATGACAGACATGGTTTGATTTAGTGCAGTGAAAAATGAGCGTGGCTTTGAATTCTTTTCCCTTTCATATTTCATTGGATCCTACCACTGTGAATATGCTTCCACTGAGCTGACAGCTGTAGGTTTTTCAATACATTTACGCTTCTGTTCCAAGGACTACAAATTCTTTCGTTTCGTTTGCCAGCAACCCCAGAAAGTGAAGTATCTGCAGTTTAGGTTTGCTTTTTTTTTCTTCTTTCGTTCCTCTTGCGGCCTCAATTTCAGCCCTATATCCCGAGATGATGCTCATCTGCTTAAAAGCAATAAAAACTGATAATAGGAAAAGAACTCGCGTTAATTGTAACCATGTGCAGCTTGTGGGAACGTTGACCGCTTGTGCAGCAGCAGTGTGTCTTGATGAGTCTCTATAGCACTTTGATATTCAGCAGGAAACAGGGACAGGAAATGTGCATTGGCTTTGGGATGCTGGGATACATCGCACACACACTGCTGAACAAACCAGAGCAGAAATCCAGCAGCTGCTTGGATTTGTTTTGGCCCAGGGCTGACCAATCCAGGGCCTACCAAGACCCAGACAAATTTCCTGGTTGATAACAAGCAATTTCTGTCACAGCAAGCAGCACAGCTTTAGGAAGATAGACCCTGAGTGTTATTTAAACCTTTCAGAACGGTGCTAAGAAGAAGCCTAGCCTTGAGCGCTCATGTCACGAACGTTTCTAATGTTTGAAAAGTAAATGACCTTAAAGCTGTCCAAATCAATATTTTAGCAATACCATATGGATAAAATGACAATCCTGACCGTGATAACATAAAAGGCTAAAGCTGTTGCCAACCACATCAAAGTAGAAATCTGCGATGCATTACGCATTACTGAGCACGCTGCTCAGGTCAGGTACGGGGCTAAATTATAGGAGCGGTTTTCAATGACGTGAAAAATAATAATGACCTTTGGATGGTCCTCGGAGTAGCCTGGGTTAGTTTTCTTCTCTTCTGATATGACGAACTCTAGATGCGCAGAGAAACATGAGAATAAAATAAATAGGGCAACAAACTGAGAAGACGTGACAGAAGGTGAAGTAATAACATGCTCCTTTGTGATCGGTTCCATACATACGCAGCCGACTGCATGTCAGTAGGACGGTCAATCATCTGATAATCTATGCATGTGCATGCATAAGATGATTTGGAATCGACCCAGTGTTTTCAGGGAATTAAACTCAAGTGTGTGAAAGTGTTTGGCAGATGGGATTACCGTGAGAACCAGCGCGAGCAGAAAGACGCGAGCGGGAACGCTACCAAAGCTGCAGAGCAAAAGTCAAAACACTTGCTGATGCAACGCAAGTTCAAACCGCCACAATGTCCAGATGCACACCCGCGTATTTACACCGCATGGGTCAAAGGTTTATGGAAACAAAGACAAAGTTTACTATGTGGTCAGATTCAAATGGATAGAATTACAAAACACTGACTGTATGATGTCAAGTTTTGAATGAAAGTTTGACAGAGTTCATTAATACAGGGAATTTTAACCCGGGTTCATGAAGATGTTGATTATACTCTACTGTGGTTTATATTCATGCAAACAGCAGAAATGGTGGGAAGAGGGAAAGAACCTCTCTACACAAACATGACAAGTGAAAAGGATGATTGATTTTTTATGAGGAAGAAAAATAAATTACCTTATGAACTCTCGTGATTCTCCCGAACGCTAACAAGCTTTCATCATTTTCGATTTCTCGTTAAAGGAGGAACTTGTTCATCTATGCCACGGGCCTCCGTTGTTGTCCAAAATCTATTAGGGACACACAAAGGAATCACATTGTTGCACTGGATGACGTATTGCTTCATTACCATCAGCATTTGTAAAGTTTTAGCGTGAGTCATCCCAGTTACACCAATCAGCCATAACAATAAAACCATTGACAGGTGAAGTGAACAACATGTATCATCTCATTACAGTGCAGTGTTCTGGGAAAGCTTCAGTCCTGGCGTTCATGTGGATGTTGCTCTGAGATGTACGCAAGCACACTTCCCCAAGGCAACAGCACTCTCCAACATCAGCCACCTCATCTATTATTCGTCCCCGCCACACTGCAAAAACTGGTCAGGGACAGCTTGAGGAACATGACAAAGAGCCTGAGATGTTGAGCTGGCCTCCACCAGATCCTAATTTAAATGAGAGCCAGATGAGCCAGAAGAGCCAGAAGAGCCAGATGAGCCCGATTCACCGATTCCTACAAACGTCCCGGTGCTACACACCACAACACACCATCAGAGGTCATGCGTTGATGATTCGAAGCAATTTCAGTGGCACAAAGGGGACCTAAACAAGACTAAGTAGGTAGTTTAAATGTTGTGTATTTATCCACAGCTGGAAATAATGCTTAGATGAACACACATTTGGTTTTTCTACAAACTACAGCCCCCAGCTGTTTCAGAAAATGATTTAAAATTCATTGATTCCAGTATAGCTCAGCTCAATAGTGCATTTGTTTAACAGGACTGATGTTCTCAGTTGGAACCAATGGTTTTACGGCTGCAGGCAGGAAAGAATTAACAGACTACCACATCATTTATCCATTTAGTCATAGATGAGTATTTTACTTTGCTTTTTTTTGTTGTTGTTGTTGTTGGTGTGAGAGTGGATTAAGAGTCATCAGCCACTGCTGGCAGTGCTGTTGACACGATGACGTTTTGAGCAAACATCTGCAAGTCACGTCATTTTATTTATGCAGCACATTAAAACGCAACAAAACCAAAGTTCTGTACAAGATCACTCAGCCAAAAAAAATAAATAAATCAGTGCATGATAAATTACAGGCTTTGTCACTGGTACTGTACATACAGAAAAAAAAAAAGAAGCAAGCAACAGTATGTTTTCAATTGAAGATCTGAAAACTGGCAGAGTTTTTGAGCTGCCTCTAAAAAAGTACAAAATCTAGATCTGGAAATTACTCAGATGTTGGTTAATGTCCTGAGGAAGCAACGTGGGATGAGTCAGTGCAACAAATAAGGCCGGTCTGGTCCATTCAAGCACTAAAAAGGAGTAATTATCCTAATTAATCGAATACTGAACGGGTAGCCAGTGTAAGGATGCCAGGATAGGCAAAAAGACATAATGCTGAAAATGGCAACAATAACATGTGGATATTTAGCAGGTATGATTTTTACCAATTTGTCTTTTCTTATACGTGTTAATGACGTACTTTAGCTTTTCTTCCTGTGTGTCTTTCCCTTTATTAGGTCTTCAGGGTAATGAGGAGGTCAGGCTCGCTAACCACCACCTGGAAGTTGCTTGACATCCTCTCAAATCCTATTTTTCGCATGGTAAATTTAAAAATTGTGTCATCTCTGGTGTCTGTATTGCATATACGTCCATCCTAGAAGAGGGATCCCTCCGCCCTGACTTTAATGACTTTAAGGTGTTAGCATGCTGGCATTTGTTGAATGAAGTTCAGAGATGACCAAAGTCATTGCATTAATGTGTGTCCCAGATTTCACAATAATCCGTCCAACAGTTGTTGAGATATTTCACTCAGAACCGCAAACCTCGTTGTGTTGTCAGAGGATTACAGTGGTCTTGAAAAAAACACCATTACCACATTAACACCCACTTAACGCTATCCAGCTGAGCGGAGGTGACAAAGGAGGTAGCAACGAACTGAGCTTCTCACTCTGTCTCCCTTTTTTTTAAGTTAAGTTACGCGTCACAATTTAATCAAGTTAAATTGAGTCAGTAATGACTGATTGAGGGACACGTGCTGTACATGGATAATGGTTTTCCATCAGGCTCTTGTGTTCACATGCCTGGAAAACTTTCTGAAAACATCTCACAGGTGCTACAGGATAAATGAAGCCATGTTTCTCTGTCATGGTGCAATCAAACTGTAGGGACCGTGACCTCTCAGTATTTGCACCATAAAACTTGGCTTGTTTGCACTGAACCAGAGGAATTAAGCCGTAAATTGTTACGAGGGATGCCACCTGCCGCAGCGGGTTCAAGCCTCACAAAAGGGGGGTGCAGTGCAAAACATCTGAGGTCACCTTGTTTGGACCAAAACAAGCTGAGAGAAATGAAGAAATTAAAGAATACGTTTCCAGTTTTAAGCCACCACTAAACGTCTAAATGAATATTTTCGACCACGTCTCCTGCTTTGACCCCGAACAACAAGTGGGCTCTGGCTCGGTTTTTGGGAAATACTCAGTAAAGCACGAGGCACTTCGATTCGTCTGAACTGTACTTGGGAGAACTTGGGAAAACCTCGAAGCAACACCAAGCCCGCCGCAGGGATGACGAAGACGAGGGGCCGAAAGAAGGGACTCCCAGCAATCCTCAGAGACTTTGCTTCATCTTAACTCAAAATCCATCACTTCCATGGAACACAGAGCGCAAGAAAGCTCGAGCGTCACTGATAAGCTGGATCCAACACAAACACTGATGTCATCGTAAATATGGCCTTGGCAAGAGCCTGCTAATGATGGATTGATGATTATTCATTCGACGTCACTGACCTAAACTCAAATGAGATAAAAACACAAGAAGCCCGTCTGATACAGAGCTCCTTGTGCTTTTTTTTTTGTATGATATCAACTTACTCACAAACCAAATGTGAGAAGCTGCAAAGTGTTGTTGTTCTTTTTGTACACAGACTTCTGAACTCTCTTTATGACTTGATTTGCAGATTAGTTTTATCCTCAAGCGTAAAATCAAAAAGCAAACAACTATAAAAGAACAGTAAAAAAACTAAATAAATCTTTATTTTTCACATTATTTCAGATCTAATTCAATGTGAATACATTAACACAGAGACTTCCACCACAGAGAATATGTATTTCCAGAACTGCAAAATTTCCCAGTTAATTTTGGCATCAGTAACTTACAACCCACTTACTTCACACCTTCTTGAATCTATTCTGTTAAACACAAAGCACAAACCTAACAAGTGCAAGATGAAAGTTTACAGAGCAATAGTATCTACTCAGATCATGAAAAAGAGCAACCGAGAATGTAACAATGGTATCACTTGTGTTATTGTACTTCGGTGCACGGGTTTGCTGGCAGGTAGCTGCTTGAACGGGCTCTAATAGGATCAAGGAAGAAAATCTGACATAAAAAATAATCCAACATAACAATTTGCATATTCTTTAACGA
The DNA here is from genome assembly GCF_000690725.1 of Stegastes partitus. Lineage (NCBI taxonomy): Eukaryota > Metazoa > Chordata > Actinopteri > Pomacentridae > Stegastes > Stegastes partitus. The sequence goes on along the minus strand of NW_007577856.1, from coordinate 668,289 downwards.
TGAATGGTACAGTTCACCCGATGTCACCGCTGCACTCTGGACGCAAATTCTGCAAGCCGCAGGCCTCGCTGTGCTTCCCAGCCACACAAAAGCTCTTACCAGGTGCCAAATAAGCAAGGATCAAGTCTTAAACCACCCACATAGGTCCTGAAACCCAAGCCTTTTCTCCACTTTTTTGATAATAAGCAATTCTTCAGGAGGATTACTATAAATTTAATCATAAATCCTCAGCAACATTTATGATTGTAGGAAAAACTGATTTTTGCGAGGGATCAGAGAGCAAAGGTATGCAATTAGATTACAGCTAGATAGGTTATCATCTGTTCTTAGTTTTCTCTCTATGGCATCTAATAGAGCAGCTTATTAGGATCACCAAGGCAAGGATGTGTCTGCTTTAGAATTATGAAGAGGACGTATTATTTCTGTCAAGGACAGGAGTCCCAGAGGCCCTGCCCTGCCCAAGAGAGTCCCAGCCACAGGGCCTGTCTGCCAGGGCCAAGCTCATTGCTCATCTGCTGTCTAGACTGCCTCTAGGCTTACCCAGCCACAACCTGATAGTCAGCCAGCCAACCAGCAAGCATCACTCCATCCCGTTCCGCTTCCAACTGGTCACAGTAGGTCACGAGAAATCCATCGTTATCAGAGTAATCTGCATCCAGTCCAGATTATTGGGTTCAGTGAGTTTGTGTGTGAACTTCAGCTTTGAAGGACAACATAAAGTAACAGTTTGACTTTTGGGAAAATAAACTTTCTGAGTTTCTTGCAAAGAGTTAGACCACTCTCATACTGTGCGTGAAGACAATCAGCTTGGCTTAGAATTAATTCTGGAAGCAAGGGCAAACAGCTAGATTGGCTCAAAATACAACACCACAAAGTGTACATAGAAAATAACCAACACATTGCATACGAAGATGCCAGTAAGAGATGTGTATGCGTGCTACTGATCTGTTCATCTGAATCAGCAAGAAAGCAAATCAGTGCATATCCCAGAATATCAAGTATTCAAGCATACAAAGTAGCCTGTTTTATAAAAACACAAAACCTAAAACATAGCTCAAATTGGGCTTTCCTTAAGAAATGTCTACAGTATCTACAGTCACATAATGATACACAGTCTCCCGGCATAAAAGTAAAACCTCATCATAGCTATGCAGAAAACTCTGACTTGCTTGTTTTGGTTTTGGCAGCTCACTCCTCGGTGCCAGGTGATAGTTTTTGTTACCTGCTGTCATGAAGATACATCATAAAAAGCCTTTAGCTCTAACTTTAGGTCCTGCTGGATTTTTCATGTTTGCCTGTCTCTCTCCCAGCTGACATCTGAACCTCTTGAGAAATGTCTGTGTGCGACCACAGCCTCGTCTCTGTCCAGTCTAACAAGGCCTAGGCATCAAAGATGGCTGTAAATGTCTTATAGATGGGTGAGAATATCTGGGGGCAAAGGAATGTAACATGTCAAAAATAGATACACGAGCTGAGTAACTTATTCCTGAAGAAAAAAAAAAAAAAAAAGCGCCCCCCACCCTCCTCTCTAGTAATCCCTCGGGTTTTTCCCACACTTTAAACGATGTTACGGGAAAAAGAGGGGTGTTTAATTGTGTATGTTCTGCAGACGTAATGTTTGTTAAGATTGTCTGCAGCGCTTTACAGCTCCTTGCATAAAGCCGATGGTGCAGCAGCAGCGCATCTATTATCTCTTATGTTTTTTTATTATTCATTTCGATTGGAGGAAAATTGTTCCTCTGGGTCTGACCCTCAGCTGCTCTCACCGCCTTTCAGTGTTTTCTCTTTCACTTGCCTTGATGATGGTCTTTACGGTCCGTTTCCTTCCTGTGACCGAGGTTGAGGACAAAGTCACCTTAGAATCCAGCGAGCAGTCAAACAACAGCCAGACTCGTATCTAGACAACAAGAGGGGAAGACATCCAGCTTGGAATACTTTATATGGTCATGTTTGCGGAAGTCGTTCTGTAAATACAGGAATGTGGCTTTAGGGTTAACTTGGGTGATTTTATTTTTTTTGTTGAGCACTGTAGTTACAGTACCAACTAGTACTGCAACCACACTTTTACCAGCTACGTTCCATGACCAAAAAGCTGCTTTATCAGTGCTGTTGTATTAGCACCTTGGTGTATGTGCAGTCTAAACACAGCAGGAATTTAATTTTGAATCATATTGAAGCTCAGCGAGGGCACTCTTTGATCAGGAGGTATTTATTGATTTAATTACTGTGCTTGTTACTCTTTGGAGAAGGGAGGAGTAATAATCCACTCCTGAACTTCTGACGGGGACACGGGGTTGAGGTTTTCTCACCCGCAGGTTTTTTCAGTGTCAACAAGCCCCGTTTTAAAGGTAGCAGACTGTGTGAAACGTACAGTATTTGCTATGTAACTGTATATTCTACTAATACAATGTTTAACAGCTGCATGTGGAAGAAAGCAGCCCGGACAGCCTGAAGTTAGAGACTGGGCTTCTTACCAATGTAAACCTCTCTTGAAATGTCACTATTTCTTTTTGCCTCTCGGCCAACAAAAACCAACTCATGACATCACGGCTTCCCAACCCTAAAGCTGCCCCAATGCAACCGACTATCAGAAAGTCAATGCACAGCAAGAAACCTTTTGTTTGTTTGAGCTAATAATTCCTATATCTTCATAATGAATTCAAACTAATGACAGACTGAAGGAATAAATTGAAAGTTTGGAGCAGAATTGACTTTTTTTTGATGAGAGTTAGATGAAAATATTGATGCTCTCATGCACAGACGTACATTTAACATTAGAGGGAGGGGACACATTAAGGGGTCCAAGTGTCCTCCTTCTGGACATTTTGAGTGAATTCTGGTGAATTTTTTACCAATTTGTACCTTTTCAGCATCAATTTATAGGGTAAATATTTCTATTTATGTAAAAGCAAATGTACATTTTAGACCAGAGGTGTCAAACTCTGGTCCTCGAGGGCCACAATCCTGCATGTTTTAGATGTTTCCCTCTTCCAACATACCTAATTCAAATGATCAGCTCATCATCAAGCTCTGCAGAAGCCTGATAACGATCCTGATCATTCGAATCAGGTGTTTTGGAAGAGGGAAACATCTAAAACTTGCAGGATTGCGGCCCTCGAGGACCAGGATTCGACACCCCTGTTTTAGACACAATGATGGTAGGTATAATCCTGCCATTGACCAAGCATTTCACACAGCTTTTTGCGCCCCTTCTGGGTTTTTCAAAATCTCCTCCAATACAGTTCTCACCTCTCTGAGAGCAAATCTTCCACCAAACTAGTTCTCCCATTACTATTTTTAGGGTACAGCCTCGCTGCATTCTTGGCTTAGCTCCACCCAATACAACTATGTCTGGTTTAACGGTATACAAACACGCCGGAGCATTTTCCCCCTGTAGCCGAATGATGGAGAATAGTCTGACTATGCAAGACTATTGGGAAGGATAATACTGTGTTCTATATACTGAGAGGTGCGTAACCCTTACATCCCTCCTGAAAGCTACACCAATGCTCCCATATTTATTTGGTAAAGAGACAAAAAAAGTTTTGTAGCTTCGCGTACTGGAAGCTGGAACAAATTCTGGGCAAAGCAATCGAATCTGATCTCTAGAGCAAAATGTTAAATGTCATTTTTTTCATGTGTATCAAAACCAAAGTGTAAAAATGACATTTAGTGGTTTCCTAAGGGTTATATGGCAGAATCTTACTGTCACCTTGATGTTGCCAGGCAACTAGAGGAGGCGAAATGAGGATGAACCAGGCTTGCAGTTTTCCCCACTTCCCAGTTGTCTAAGCTGACCAGCCAGTTGGCAGAATACTGTTGTGCTGAGGCTATTATAACATATGTTCAGGGACAAAGACAACACCGCATGTAATTGAATTTCCTGTACCGACTTATATAGGTGTGTCCAACCTCCACTTGTGTCAATTCTCAAAGCTCTCCACCACAACCTTTCTCTTCACTCTTTCATTACAGAAACTGGGAGAGAAGGAGGCTTGAGGAGTCGTACTCACTCTCACTCTCCAGGTTCCCCCACACTCAAAGGTCTTCATCTGGCAACCCTCTTTCATCCCATACCCTCAACCCTCCCTTGATCCCTCTCCTTCCTTCCAGTTAAAAACAACACTCCTCATCTATTGTGGTGTGATCTTTATTTGTGAATTTACTGTAAACTCACACATCTACATCTAGAGGCAGCAGATCATTAGCTTAGAATATCATTAAGTAGGAAAACAGCTTACTTAGCTCCTCTCCATAAAACCAGAAGTTGTCACTTCTGCGCTTTGAAGTAAACGAGATGCATTGTGTTAATTTGTGATTTCTTTTAAACTGTTGGACAGAGTCGCTTTCAAATCATTACGCTCTTTTTTCCTCCATCCATTCGCATGCTGTCGATCTCTTAGCGACTCTCACATGCGCGGTGGATTCTGCCAGCGCAGTAACAATAGCCTTGGGTGGAGTGCACAGCTGAGCTGGAGTCCACAGCATATGTTTTGATTGCTGGAATGGTGGACAGAGCAAGGAGCCATCTTTAGGAGATTTTGTTACTCACTGAGTAGTCCAGGTCAGTACGCTGTGCTCCAGACCAAGCGTCAAAATGGGTCCAATAAGGATTATTTACTTAAACCTTCCTGAAATAGAGAGAAGTGGTTGTTGAACACTGCATAGTCATTGCACAGTTATACATGACTGCTCTGCTCCATTAAAATGATGCAAATTCTATTTACTCAAAATCCTTCCAGCACGTGAGTTTTGAATTTGTCTGCCATCTAGAAACATAATGACACACTTGTTGAGTCTATATATGGTCTGTGGGCTATTCTTCTTTCTTGCTTTCCCTTTCGCTCACTGCTGCACCTCATTCTCTCTGCTGTACTGGCATCAACACTAGGTTTCAGGAGGCCTCTGGAGAGGGGGGAAAAGCATGGGGGAAACTTGGAACAATATATTGTAGGTAAATAAATGCTCTGTCTGAAAAAGAATGCCTTTTTAAAACATACCCGAGCCCCTCAGTGAAGCATGTGCCCCAAGTAATGCCCTAATTACCCCTGTGATAATATGATAATAATGCTTCAACCTCTTTCGAAGTCACTGGGTTCACTGCGCAAACAAGGACCAGTACTCTGAGACTGAGGGAATATCATCTGGGGCCTTGAGCAGACTGCACGTGAAGAAGTTGTGTGTGTGTGTTTGTGTATGCAGGAGAGGAAGAGAGAGGGAGAAAGGCTCACTGTAGAAGTACAGTATTCTATTCAATCCCACTTCCAGCTTTTCTGCAATGAAACTGAACTTTTGACTCCGTTGTTTAGTCTTGGATCAGAAGCGTATGGCTGATTAAACATGAAGATAGCGTGAAATGCTGTGAAACAGGTGTATGTTAAGCTAATCTGATGAAATGGATTACAACGCGGCTGTAAACCTGGGGATAGAACCTCAGCGCGGTGTCGATCAGGATCTTTGGCTGGTGGACCAAGCTGGCTGGAGAGCAGCCTGACTATTGATACCAGATGAGAGGATGAGTCAAAATACTGAGCAGATGTGATGGTGTACAGTCATAACAAGAAAAAAAAAAGGTTAAAAGAAATCATAGAATATCTCTAAAGACACTGGATTACCTAAATAAAAATATAGGCTATAAAGTATTTAAAGCTTTTTGTAAGATTCATCACAAATAGCAGCTCTTGTCTTTACGTGTGATTCACTGAAATGTAACCAAAGGTCTATTTGACCTTAAAATTAGCCCAACATTTTAAATTCTAACATCCCATAGACTCTAAATGTTTACATGTTTCCTGTTGCAACAAGAAAAACACATTTCTGCTAAGTAGTGTTAAGTGTTAAGTCTGGTCTGGGAAGCAGAAATATTCAACTAATCTGTCATGATTTATCCCCTGATTTTGACAACTTTCCATCCCAGTGCAACCTTGAGGAGAGCAGGAGCTGAAATGTATGGACGGAGTGAAACGAAGGAGAAAATCTTTGCCGTGCACCGCTCTTGAGTGATATATCCCTTCCACCAATTCCAGCACCTGAAAAGTCCATCACTTCCAAGAAGTCTTTTTGGGAAAGCACCAGTCCTTCTGCAACAGGAAAGGAGGAGAGAAAGAGAGTGAGAGAAGGAGAAGAAGAAGAAGAAAAGGGGGAGAAAAAGTGTTCCTGCGTCACGTTGCTTTAATTTGTTCACCAGCTGCCAATGAAAATGATGACCTGCAGAAGGATTTTTTTTATTTTTTTCCCCCCTCTCTTGGCTCTGCATCTGCTCTGGCAAACCACACAGCTGGAGCCACACTCCGAACAAGTGTAAACTTTATAGTATAATGAATACGGCAAAGAAGACTGATAGGATACATGCACTCAGCTCTCACACTGATCTCACCCATAAAACTGCTGGCTTCCTTCCCACCTATGAGTGTCCTAATGAGTGGCCAGTGGAGCATGTGCAAAGTGCAAACTTGTCACCTGCATGTGGACCTGATGTTCCAGCTGTTTCACACTTTAATCAAATTCATTCACTGATAAGCCACTTTAAAAAAAAAAAAAGATAAAATCAGATATTAACATTAATCCCATCTGTGCTAGTATCACCACAACAATAACACATGAGAACTTGCACTTTGACTATCTTTTTTTCTTTTGAGAATTCAGAAAAAGCCCTTCATGGTGATTAAATATGATCCATCCTTCTTGGATTGCTTTATTATTCAAATGTTCTTTTCGCTTATTGCAGTTTTTGCAAACTTAAACCTGATGTCCTTGATGGAATCAGGCAGGATCTGCAGCGCACGGGTTACTGCAGGAACCAAACACAACGCCTCCAAATGATGTTGTGTTTCAGGTGACAGGGAGGGGCTGTGCGTCTACCTCCGAGGCGCACTTCCTGCACTGTCCACTGCAATATATAAACCCGCAAAAAGGGATTTCTCCTGAAGCGCTCACAAAGTTTGCAAAGCGTAAAAACGGCTCACCAGCAGCCCTCCCTCTCTCACTCCAATCCATTACAGAGGCTTTAGAGGTGATACCGTCTTGGCAGCGCAGGAGAAAGGTAGGACCAAAGACTGTGTGGATGAATGTCGCTGCTGTTTGTGCGTAAAGAGCGAAATGTTTGAAGTTTGGTTTAGGCGTAAATCATTTGTGCGCACTTTAAGTCTGTCTTCTTGGTTTATTTTCAGAACCATCCAGGACGCGGGATATTCTGACTGCAGTTTCCTAAAAAAAAAACAAACAAACATGAAACAACAGTTATTCGCCATAGACTTAATACTTTTGTGCATATCTTGCGGAGCAAGTGCACTGGCAACGAGTATTCCTGCTGCGTCCACGTCCTTGCCAGCCGCCAATTTCACCAATTTGGTCGCAGCGCACAGCTATGGAACAGACACCACAAGTCCCTCTAAAACCAGGAGGAAGCGTTATATTAGTCAGAACGACATGCTTGCCATTCTTGATTACCATAACAAAGTTAGAGGGAAGGTGTTTCCCCCAGCCTCCAACATGGAATACATGGTAAGTGGAAGCTTCCTTTCAACGTTGATTAATCTTGTGAAGATGCTTGTATTCATAGTTATTGCATGATTTTACTGGAGTCTTGTGTACCCTAATAGTCTCATTGCTCTAATTATGTTCTGCAAATAGCAAAAAAATAATAAGAATAATTTGTCACAGAATGCAAAGCTGATCTCTTTTTAACTGATGTGTTAAAAGTGACAAATGTTTGTAGGTTTTACTCTGCATCTTCAGCTGTTTAGCAGATTGCACTGCAGTAGACCACCAAAGTAGACACTTCCAAAGGAAGAGGGGTCATGTATGATACCAGTAGCCTGCAGAGAGTGGAGTACGGAGAAAACAGTCGTGGTCAGCTGTTGACCTGTTGGACATGTTGGCTAAAAGTTAAAGCGTCCCAAAGCAGCTTAAATGGCTTAATTTCACATACAGCCGGTGTTTAGCTCATTTGAACTGTTGCTTTAAAACAGACATCATTTTAGCCGACAGCATAACAACTGAGGTTGACGTGTTTCTTCATTTAAAATGGGCATTATTTCTCTTCTGTGTTTTCACAATAAAATGCAATGAAATACTGTAATAGGAGTCACTATGTCAGCACTACAAGCACGGTTCATTCCCAGTGAAATCATGTAGTGGAGTTTTCCTGCTGACATAAACTACACAGCCTTCCTCCTTCACTAAAAATGTCTATTCACTGAATGAGTCACTACATTCGGCACTGGGAAACTTCAGATTCTGCTCTTATGTAACTGATATGATGGATGACTGTGGCGTCTCACCATGGTAACACCTGTAACGGTGCTCCCAACCCAGAATAGCGCCGACTCTTATCTCACATGTCGCTGCTACATGAAGATCTCGTGTTGATATTTTTCCATCAGTTACGTAATGGGTTTCCTCGCTTCCACTGTGTTCCTGTTCGTGTTTAGGTGTGGGACGACACACTGGCAAAGACGGCCGAGGACTGGGCTCATGCCTGCCTGTGGGAGCACGGGCCACCTCACCTCCTCCGGTTCCTGGGTCAGAACCTCTCTGTCAGGACAGGACGGTGAGTGACCTTTGCTCCCCTCCGCCCTCCCCGACATCTGCTGCTCCTCTCAGGGATGACTCTCTCGCAGCAGTCATGGTCGTTGCCTTGTGGCCCCCGTCTTCTTTCTCCTAAAAGTTTTTGCACTGTGACCCGGTGACTGGTTGAGGAATGCTCTTGTGACCCTTCAAATAAACAAAAGCTGTGCTTTCAGCCATGACCCATGAGGACAAAAGCCTATCCCTTTAGTGGGTCTTGACTTTCCATTTGGAAACATTGGGCACCTTCATGTTTTTGCTACATTTTTAGATTTTTATTGAGGAACAACATGTGACTCAAGGGAATACAGCTTATTCTGACTTCTCCTTTTGCACTCTCCAAGACAGGTGATAAAACATCCCACCAGTACAACACAGTAATACCATTCTGTTGACTTCATTTGGCTTTCATGTGCAGAGGGCTAGCACAAGCAGAAGTCTCAAGCTGTTTTTGATAATGAATTAGACAAAGCATCTGCAGAAAACACTGTATACATATTCTGTTCCCATTAATCCACATTAAAAATCTTGGCAGGCAGAGACCAGATGACTCTGTTGGAGTCATGTTTTTCTTTACACAAAATGGATAAAACTCTGCCCTTCATGCTGTGAAGTAATTCAGAATTTCACAGTGTAGTGCCTGATGGACTGGATTACAGAACATGAAGTAATGCTGGACATGGACATCTTAATCATTTTCAGCTTTTAAAATTGTCACTGCTTGGCAACAAACTGTCCAACTCCCTAGATGATGTTCACAATTACCTTGTTGACATCTCAAACTGTGGCCAAGAAGCTTTATTCATGTTTCAGAGCGTTGTGTAGTTGTGATTGCGTACACACTGTATTCCTGAATCTCTGGTTTTTAATGGCTTTTATGCTAAGAAAGCAAACATGTAGCAGATGTTCTGAACACCAAACTGTGACTGAATTTTGGAAAGTTTGTCCAAGAAATGACTTGACGAAGGTAAGAGAGGAAAATCTAACAGAATGCTAACGACCGTGAGTCATATGAAACAATAATTGGACTATCTGTGAGATATCAACCTGGGGAGGAAATCGAAGTACGTGCACATAAACCTGGGCAAAACTAAAAAGTTTACAACAGTAGGAAAACAGACAAAGGCAAGATTCAGTCACAGTAGTTGCTGTTCTAATCTTTTGCCCTATAAACTAAAATGACTAATGCCAGTCAGTTTTCTAAAGGTTTTGGTGGTCCGTCACTCATGAAGCTGGAAACTTTTTCTAGAAAACTCAGTTGTGGTTACAAGATCAGTTTTTATGTATCAGTTGAGAAGAACAATAACTTGTCACTTACTCAGTTTGTCTCTTTTCTATTCACAGCTATCGCTCCATTCTTCAGCTGGTGAAGCCGTGGTATGATGAGGTAAAGGATTATTCCTTTCCCTACCCTCGTGACTGCAACCCTCGATGCCCACTCAGATGCTATGGCCCCATGTGTACCCATTACACACAGGTAGGCAGACGATTGTGAAGTATAACATATGAAGCAGTTGAGCTCTTGCAGCATCGAGTGACAGCTGATCTTTCTGTTTTGCAGATGGTGTGGGCGACGTCTAACAAAGTGGGCTGTGCTGTACACACATGCCACAATATGAACGTATGGGGCTCGGTGTGGAAGAGGGCGACGTATTTAGTTTGCAACTACTCACCTAAGTAAGTATTTCTGGTAACCTGTGCAGTTTTCATAACACAATCTCGACTTCGTACTGTCAGGAGGCCTGTTAATTCTAATGAACCTGTTAACCTGATGACGACAGGGTGACGACAGGCTTAATCCCGACACAGTCCGCTCTGTTCTGTGCTGACTTGTGAAATGCCACCCATGTCGCCGGGAGATTCAGATAACCCCAATACAAGGCCGTGAAGCGGTACTGCATTACTAAAGCACAAACCGAGAGCCGCAAACCAGAAGAACAAGTCTAAATAATTCTAAGAATCAAAGCCCGCCCGCACTTGTGACTGACTTGTGACCTAGGTTCTTTAATCCCGCTGGTTTGAGACATATGTAAGAGTAGCAGGCTCAGATCACCCATGACCTATTTTAGCTCACAAACTGGAAATGTGTTCTCCATTCTTTGGGACACAAGGTTGTGCGTTCAGACACAATCCTGCTTTCTACTCTGCAGAGGTCACTGTTGTCACTGCCTACAAAGGGAGGTTCTGTGCCTGATGCCAGCTTGCATCTCAGCAGTATCAAGACAGAATTCAGTTTCATGCAGCGGCTGCCTGTTACACTGAGACCTGATTTTTCATTCGCTCGCATAGAACAGATTGCTTCTTAAGTGTAATAGTGTCCTCTTTACAAAGCAATCTCATCTCAAGATTCATTTACACTTGATCTTAAGCAGCAGATAGAATATGCTCAGTTGTCATGGAGCTGTAGATGCTCAAATTTCAAGTTTTTTTCTGGGCACTGTGAGGAGTTCTGGGCAAACTCTTTCTGTTAATAAAAACCATGTGATATGACTGAAAACTCCAAAAATGGACCAATAAATGAGTGTTTTGTCAAACACTATTTCCAAGGTTGAGGATAAACTTTCACCTTCAGTATATTTCTCTTTTAAAGATGGCAATAAATACTACCCGTGCATCTTGACAAGCCATATTTCAGAAAAAAAGGCGGATTTCACAGTTCAGTCAGTTAATCTTGATGCATTTGAGGCATTTTCACTCAGCAAAGCTATTCTGATTCATGTCCAAGTCAAAAACAATCACTTCTGTAGTCACCAGCAGGTTCATTCACACTTTATGTTACTGTCCTCCAGGGGTAACTGGATCGGAGAGGCTCCCTACAAAGTGGGCGTCCCCTGCTCTGCCTGCCCTCCCAGCTACGGGGGCTCATGCAGCAACAACATGTGCTTCCCCGCTCTCAAGACGAACTACCTGCACTGGTTCAAATAAACACAGGTTTCCTCTCACCATAAGCTGACAACCTACAGTACCACAGAGACATTACTTTAATCCGGCTGAGGATTTGCACAACAGTCGTGGACCACACTATTTTGTATATATGGGCTTATTTAAAGATGAAAAACACACATTTTGAAGGCAGCAGGCGATTCACCGTTGATGACTTGTAAATAATCTGTAAATTAATTTGTAACATTTTTACCAGAATTGCTATGACTGTTTTTAATTGATGAAATATAATTTATATGTAAAATGGGTCCTTAAACAGTGCATACTGTATGTGGTGCCGCGTACACTTTTTTTTTTTTTCTTTTTACCATATTAGTTTACTGTTGACAGTGTGGTAATTAAGGACATTGCCACCACCACCACAGCTCCTCATACCCACTCACTTTGGTGCTACGGGCATCACACCTTCATGCTGTGTGCTCTGCCTTCACAGGAATGCTGTGATATAAGGATCAAAGCTTTTGACCTCAGAGGGAAAACCCTACACTGGCAGTCTCGGCTTCACAGTTGCTCTACAGCGGCGTACTTTAAATATACTTAAAGTATAGCACAGTTTTCATTGGTGTCCTGCAACAAGTTGGCAAAAAGCGTGCTGACAGATACATAAGTTAGACTCCATCTGAAGGCCTGATGTCAGCATAGATAACACCTCTGTTGTCAAAAAGTTTGTGCTAACAATAACAAAGGTGCATTGTCAGTTTTTAATCTGCACTAATTACCTTGAATTTCACTACAGATATTTCATCCTTTGGGGCATTTCATTCATATTTCACACAGTAACGGTGCTACATTGAGCACATACAATAAAACTGATCCACATGTCTGTTCTGTAATCATACATGTTATATTGGTATATTACATACCAATATATATATTGGTATTGTTATATTGTGTTATGATCACTGATTGGTCTTTGCATTTAGGCACTCTAGTGCACCTTAATTTTTTGTAAATTTCCAAAAGAGCAGGAAATGATTATTTTTTTGTATGTGTAGATAATCAATATATCTTGACTATCTCTAAACAAGCATACTGTAAGTTATTCATTTTTATATTGGGAAAAATATTTAAGTGATATTCATTTTTTTGTATTGTTTTGTAAAAGGATTGCAGTGTAATAAAAAACATATTCAACATATTCAAGAGGACAAAAATACAAAAATAGGAAAATAACATTTTCAGCACTGACTGTATTTAAATCAACAACAAACTATTTATGCAGTGAACTGCGTTTTTCCTGTTGTGTTTTGTACTTGTAATAAAATTGTCTATTTTGGCTGGGTCTTTCTTTTCTTTTTTCTTTTTTTTTTGGGACTTTTTGTACAAATCAAGCCTTGTCTTGCCTCTGGCTAAAGCAGCACCATTAACCATTGTCTGCTCCGTGTTGTCTGATATTGATTAGCTGCTCTGCTCAAAGTATCAGTCTGGCTCTTTGATTCGCAATTTTCCTTCTCAATTAAACGGCTCCCCTCAAAAGTCACACATCCTGCATATCAAACGGCGCAGAGGGAGAAAAGAAAACATGTTGGGGCTACAACTGAATCCTAATGTGAGAAGGTTGACTTTGGCCCAGATCGTCTGTGTCTACATAAATGAACAGACCACTGATGGGGTTTCAGGGGACGCTTTTGTTTGAGTTTGTTCATTGAAACCATTGACCCTACTAAGAGGGGAAAACAAGGTGCACACAGAATGTTTGAAAATGTGTGTCATCCCCAGACATGGAGGGAAAAATAAAGCATGAGACAGTCTAGAAAGTGTGACATTTTCCTGCTCAGTGGCATAACTTTTGTGTAGATGATGATGGAAAACATGGCAGAAAGATGATAAAGAGGTAACAGAGAAGTAGAATTGGGGATGTAAAGCCAGAAAAGCACTGATGCAGATGCTGTAGTGGTTGCTCTTTTCGTCCCTGCATTAAACCTACGTGGATGAGATCAACAGGCTATCATGCAAACAAATTAGGAAACAGGCAAGACCACAACATGCTTTACTTGTTAGATAAACATCTGTGTTAGTTCAAGCGCACACTGGGCAGCGGCGAGCATCTCTCCAGCCTGAAACGTTTGCTGCACTGTGATACACTCTGGCAGGTGCTGGAACACAATAGCTCACATATTCATCGTAAACTTTTGCGTAGCGTGATGGGGTTTCGAACCACTTCCTGCGCATTATTAAGAAGCTGCATCAGCCAGCCCTAATAGAGCAGCACATTCCCTGGAACCAACCAGCTGAGAGTTTTCGAGGAACACATTAGTATGCATGGGAAAAATACTTTTGTGTGTGCAAATGCCAGAGCCAGAGCCAAACGGATGATTGGTGGATGTTTGAAACGCACATCATCGGGATGCTGAGCTGGACGCGATGATGACTTAGACAATCTGCTGCCGACATTTACCTGGCTTATCCATCAGTGGCAGAGGCAGAGTAAAGGTTAAGGATATGGATTTGGGTTAGGATGAAAGCAGCTTCTGATGGCTCAGGGATACAAACAGAAAAACACCTGCACATGGAGTGTAAATTAGAAAGGAAAAACTAACACCTTAATTCCATTATTAGTATGCTCGACCTCAGCCAAACATTTTTTTGTGTTCGGCTCCTGTGGCTGTACAGCGAGTGTGCTTCTCATCAGCATTTCCATAGCATCAAGTTTGGACGTCTTTCAGCTGCATTTTTTTCTTCCTAATGAATGTACCAAAAGACATTATGTCCATCTTTGGACCTTTTTAACTTCTCTTCATTCTTAGCTCACCTTGAACCTTCATTAAACTTTAAATCAGTGACCGTCTTTGTCATATTAGTTTAGTGGTTTTATTCCTTTTCACAGTTTTTCTCTATAATGGCATGACAATGTAACTCCTCAGCTTTGTATATTAACATCCATGTTGAATACAATATCAGATGCTCTCTCTGATGCTTCAACTGCCTTCAGATTTTACTATTTCAGCTGCTTACAGCGCACACATTTGAACTGAACGCATTTGGAGATGCAAACATTTAACTGAAATTTCAGCTACTTTTACTAAAAGGAATCAACTGATGTTTTATCTGCTTTTATATTTTACTCTACAATTGATAATTCAGCTTCTTGGCCCTCTGGTCACATGATGTCTTAGGTCAGTGATGACACATTGAAAGACATTTTAACTGCCTTTAC
>NW_007577856.1:615559-653350 GCF_000690725.1 Stegastes partitus | reverse complement strand
TGCAAACTCCACACAGAAAGATTCCGGTGCCCCTACAACTTACATATTAAGCAATATTTTGACATTTTCCATGTCTTCATCTAACATTTGAAAGTCTTTTTACAAAACTTTAAACTGTCTCAGGATTCAGCATTAAGAGGAACAACAAAAAGGATCTCCCTCTTCTGTTCTTTTTCACACCACTCCCACTGCTAAATCACAGTTTACTACAACAGTTTGCAGCCCTTCAGTGCACATAAGTCAACCCTTCAACTAGCGTTTTTAGTTATATGTGTCAGCTTCTGTCGGGACTTCCACTTCAAGGGACATTTCCTGCAAAATGTATCACTTTCTCTGACATTTCAACTTCTTTCATTGCTTCAATTTCAGCTGAATCTTCAACCCCTTTTAGCGCTCTCATTAAAGCTTCACCGTGCACTAACACTGACACTTACGCCTCATTCATCAACTCCATTTTCACTGCTATTTCAACCTCTTTTACATTGGAATGTAGATTAAAACTTACATTTGTATGTGTAATTGCATAAATCACACTGTCAAGTACACAAGAATTTTTGTGTTTGTCTTAATTCAGCACAAATTCATCATCCACCATATGGGAGCTAAGAGAGAGAATAAAATCCTGAGACTTGAAGACCAAGCAGACAGAGTTAAACACAATCAGAAAGATGGAGAGACAAAACAGATTTTCAGTCTCCAGCTGCTGCAGCAATAAATCCACTTCAACTGGCTCATGCTATCAGCCAGTGCCAACATCTACTGAGGCCACGATGACGCATCTGTAAGCTCATCTGAAGGTGTGCCACTTTTCCTAGTAACACATGTGAATTACTGACCTGTCAGATAAACTGTTACTGCTAAAACGGTTTAGTCTCTTTCAAGTGTGAAGGTGGTGAAACATTTATTCGCAAGGAAGAAGGAGAGTTCATCGGGATTATGGCAGGTTGATAGATTATTAGCAGGGACCGAGTGAGGTAGAGGGTGTCCGATTCCAAATGTAATATAATAATGAAAAACAAGGATAAATCTTTTGTGTGTATGGAACTACACATGGAACTGTAGTGGCTTAGAGTGTTTTTTTTATTTTTATGTTTGTTGCGCAGCTGCAGAAAGACTCTCCTTTATCGCCTGTGCACTCCACAACCTCTATGCCCTCCCTGACTTCACAGAACAGTTGAAAACTTGGCTTCTTTGTGCCTCAAGGGGGATATTGGGAGAGAGACTTCTTTTCTAATTCATTGTATTTTTTTTTTTCTTGTTCTTCAGTCCCCCCCTTGGAAGCACAACAACTATGTTTATTTTGCTCCCCTTGCAGCTCAACCATCGGAAATGCACCCTGTGCCCTGGCCAAGCCTCGATCTGCCTTCAAACCTCCCTGAAATCCTCCACTGGCATAGCAGCACTGCAGCTTGAGGACATCAAAGTGGAGCTGCTATTAGGGCAGAAAAAGCTTGCACTAGAGCTCAGTCTGTTAAAACACCACTGTAAATTTGGTTACGGACAAAATCAAAATTCACCTCATAATTCATGCATGCAACAGTTTAGATGGAATTGACTATAAATGGGCTTAAAAGGGAAAAAAAGTGTCTGCATAGGTTTTTTACTACCTCATGCTCATTTGGGGAGGAGAGAATAAATAAGACAGTCAGCAGAGGTTGCCTATTGCCAAATAAAGATCTGTCATTGTCAGGAGCGAGGATTAGGTAACTGTAGGCTGAGATAGATCATTAAGAACCACACTTGCTCTTGCAGGTGCTTTGAATCACAAACGGACAGGACAACAATTGGAATGCGCCGTTGGTCAAACACAAAATACAAGTTTTAAGTTACTTTATGAAGGCTGGAACATCATAACATTAATTAGAGTCCACTTAAAATAAGAAATTACCCTGACAAAACAACATAAACCTCAAATTAACTCTCTTATGCCTCTGCTCATTCTGTCAGCAGCAGATGGATTGATTAGTTGTCATGATGCTGCCGATTGCAACTTCCAGTTTCTCTGAGAACTTCTAGGACTTTTGCCCATGTTTAAAGTTGAACAACAAACCCTGGAAACAGCATACAGTCTCCCTTCAAGGTTCACTTACTTGCTGGTTCTGGATCTGATGGTTGCATCATATAATGTCACACGGACCAGATGTCCTGAAACTGCTGACTCCAAACGGGAAGTTCTGCACAGAGAAAGCCCAATTAAATGATGAAGAATGTGTCTTAAAGATTAAAATTCCTGAAAAGGGGAGTAAGGGAACTTGGAATTAATGTTGTAATTTCAAATATCCATCCATCCATCCATCCATCCATCCATTATCTATACACCGCTTAATCCTCACAAGGGTTACGGGGGGGCTGGAGCCTAAATTTCAAATATTCATATATATAAAATATTTGTCCAAAAGACAAAAAACAACAGGTGAAATCACAACAATTTCAGGAATTTTGCATTTTTGATGCAATCACTTGGATACATTGTCATATTCTGGGAAAAGAAGTAATATAGCATTCAGAATGAAGCAAACATGTCTCTGACAAGATCACGTGGAAGCCTGGTGACATATGTGTTTCCCAGAGACTGATGTCAGCCACTTGAAGCATGTTTTTGGGATCTCCTCAAATGTTGGCATGTACGTGTTAAAACCCTTTTGCTCCCATAAATCTCTTGGCGCAACGGAGTTAACTGCAGGGTTTTTGCAGTCCTTCTTCTTTTAAGCTGGATGCCCTTACTTCAAACAAGGAGTAAAAAATAAAGCTTTTCGGTTACACAAATCATTTGCGGTGTCTCACGTGTCTATTTTTTGCCCATAATTCTGTTTATTTAGGACAGTTTTGCCATAATATGTGGGGAAATGTTTCACTTCTTTTACACGTAATGCCTACGTTTGCAACACGCAAGCAAGCGCCGATGTTTCTTGGAATCAGCCGCAATGAAATAAGACACCATTTCACTTTGAGCTGGATGGCTTACGTTACGGTCACTTTTCTTGTCTAGTGACTTTTCCTTGGCAAAGTAGGTTCCTAACGTGGTCCAGTTAAATATAAATAAAGCATATTAAAGCATATCTGGCATACTTTAGTATAGATTTTCCATTTCACAACAGAGGACATAACCTGGTGTTATGTCATTAAACTGTATAGTCTATATTCACCTCATATGTGACATTAACAGTAACCACATGTTGTCAACCCAACATAACCGACCCGCAGTGGATGTAAGAATACATCTTTACTATATCTGATGCTGAGGCAAAGTGGACTCGACCCTTCTGGTTTAGTCTAGGAACAGAAACTGAGGCAAAGGTGGCCCGTGTTCAGTGTCTGCCTTCCATATCCTACTGTAGTCTTTGTCTTGGACGAGGCAACATTAGCCTCCTTGCGGGGCATAGCAGGGACTTCAGACAAGCGACATCCTGCAGCTGCAAGACATGGGCCAAAATCAATGTCCTCTCAAAGGCAGAGCGCTGGGAAAGTGCTGCTTAATCAGATGGGCTTCCTCCTTCACTCTCAACCCTCCTTTACACCCATAGTCAACAAGGTCAGTGAGGCTTTGATGCTGATATCGACTCGTAGTGCGCCGACTTCTTTGCTCTCGTGATTTCTTGTAGCCTTATGTAATTCCTTCTAATGGGAAATTCAGTGCAAGTACAAGAAACTCTCAAAAATGTACAGTTTTAGCAACTCAATTCATAAAACCAGCAATTAAATGTTTTTTTCGTGCTTCTGACTGGGTTGCAGGGGAAGGATTTCAACATCCAATGTGGCAAACCAGCCCTCATATCAAATCCAAGAAAATGAATGATTGTGGCATTCTCTGCAGAAGATGATATTAGGTGACATTAGACCACACTGTGTTTGGCATCAGCACGAAGTTTCTTGGTTTCGGTTGGTTTCCACCACAAGCAGCAATCCGTAAAACATTCAGCTCAGGGAGGCAAAAACACACTGTGAAACATTGTAATGGGAGATTCTGCTAGAATTACTTAATTGGTAGCTTCATGAAATTTGACATAAAACAAGGGGGTATTTGGATACCCACAAATCCCTCAGCTCCCAGGGGTTCTACATTATCACTTTACCCAAACTTTAGCCTTTTTTGTTTGTTCGGGATCTCACTCTAACACGCTGGGATGGATAAGTGCCTCAGTTTACCCAGAGCTCATTTTGTGGTAGAAAAGCTGGGGGGCTGAAACATTTTAGTTTGTCATCAGGTTTGATTTTCTGACTTTTTTCCAGCCTAAACTGAAGCCCACAAAGAGATGCACATTGTCTGAGAGTCACAGCATGATGATTGTATGTTAAAGGACACTGACACCTGGTGGTTATATGAACAACTGATGTTTAAGAAGCATTGTCCGACAAAAAGGTCCAGATGTGTCCTGATGTATCTCATTTGAAAGTTACAGCGGTGTCACGTGGAACCAATTAAAGATACAGCCACCTTTGTTCAAGAAGAAAAATACAACTGTTATTCAGTTGAGTGCTCCGTGTCATGTAATGACACAGGAGCGTTACAGTCAGTGTTATCTTGTTAAGGAACCATTGACAACCTGCTGTACATTGATCTTTTTAGACTGCAGTTATAAAATTAAGTGAATTTCTATAGATCATAATTTAAAGATTTATTAACACTGTATATCTTACAGCAGTGTCGGCTGTTGTATATTGTTGCCAACTGCGTCTATATGAAAAGCTCACAACTCTGTACACTCATAAAGATTTTCTATAAGTTATGACAGACAGCTTTATCAGGGTACATGCTCAAAAACAGAAACGCAAGTATGTTGCTTCACAAGAGGAGGAAAATGGCTTAAAAGAAAGGGAGATTGCAGGCACAAATGAAAAATGATTTAAAATTGTGGACTTTCAGGGCTTTTAAATAGCAGGTCTATGAAACGCCTTAATTATGAAGCTCCAAAGGTAACATGAGACTAAAATCTGAAACTTTACTTGAGTATTAGAGTATTAAAAATTCTACCATTGTACCTAAAACTACTACTTTTTAGTGACAACTTGCTTTGTATGTTAAGTTTACACATACATAATTCAACATAATATCAGTTTGAATATAAAATTTGGTGGATTTTTGCAAATTAAGCAAACAGACTTAAACTAAACTCCACCTCATGGTGACTACATAACCTGACATGAAGGCCATTGTTCCACAAAATGAGGACTTTTACTTTTGATACTTGTAAGTACAATACTTCTGTACTTTTACTTGAATACAATTTTAAATGCTTGTACTTCTGAGTATTTTGATAGCGTGATGTATTGCTTTTACTTAAAGCGACAAGAGACAGAAATCTGAAAAATGTTCAAACATGTTAAAACAAGACATCTGAATTTGTAAAAACAACCTTTCTCCTGCAGCTCTTCTCTCTCCTCTTTATGAATCATTTGCAGTTTCACTCCTGACTCAGATGCTGCCCTCCCGAGTGAATGTCCTCCGTCTAGCACATTGTACCACCACATCTCATTTGTTAGGTGAAAAGCCTTGTGACCTAGTAGTAGATGCAGAAGTTTCCTCTCAGATCATTTAAATGATAACACTCTTAAAGGTTAGTGTGATTGTTTGCCTAGTGATGCCCCCCAAAAATACAGCTTATTCGAGCTTTAAATACACTGGACATTTCTCATACGGGAAGCTCAGCAATGTGGTTTGAATGCTTTACCATAATGAAAGTGAAAAAGAAGTAGGTGCCAAGCACATGAAACACAATTCACACGGAAAATGTTGGTCTCTATGAAACCCAGAGGATGACAGTCAAGTATAAATAGAGAGATAAGACGGTTAAATACAAGAATGCAATGCCAAGACAAGTCTGCTAGATTTGAAAGGGCTCAAAATTAACTGCTTTGTGGCTTTTTGTCAGAAACAGACAAAAAAAAACCCCCCGAAAGAAATCCCTGAATCCAACTCTGCCATAACTGGTGAAGCGAACACAGAACAACTTGGCCTCACTAGACTTGCTGCGGTGCTCATTTCTCACAGCTGCATTAGCGTTTCTTGACCAAAAGGGGGTAGACGTGGACAAACTAAGGCCAGACTGACCTGAGGTGGATATCTGAGGCAGCCTTCTGCTGAACACTGCTGATAATGTCACAAAAGCAATGATGTAGAACATCTGCCAAATGACCTTGATGCTCTTTACTCCCATTCTCACCCCGACGCCGTTCCAACACTCTGACCTCAATTCAGCTCAACCAGAACCATTAGGGAGCAATGTGCCAGATAACATGGGCCAACAAAAAGTGTTCTTCGACAGTGTTTGTGTGGCTCGCTGTTGTGTCCAGAGGCTACCGTTGTGTGGATGCGGTGCCTGGCACGGTTGATGCATTCTGCTGGGTTCATGGGGTTTCTTGCAAGACCACATGCTGAATGGAGGAGGTACAGAATGGAGCATCTGGGCTCATGGTTGAACAATGACTTTGTGGATGAGATAGAACGAGCAAGGAGAGAACCAGCAAGAAGAGAGAGAGAGGGGAAGAAGCAGTTTTTGTGTGAGAAACACAACAATTGGAAAAGTGAAAGAGTTTGTGTGTTTGTGCATATGCCAGGCAGAAAAACACAAGTAGAGAAGAAGTCAGTTGACAGGCAGAAAGTAAACATATGAAATATTACGACAGACAGCACAGTAGTAAGTTGTGTCTAACAATAGATGCAGAGAAGAAGGGATGATGGAGAGAAATCTCATGAAAGACTGAGAACCCAAGAAGCCCAGGCATGAAATCATTTATATTGCTCTACCGCTGGCGCAAATAGTGTATATTTACTGGCAGCCATTGTAATAAACATTAATCACAGAATGTCTTGTCTGTTACAGATGGCCTGACCTAAATTACCACACTGTAAATCATAGAAATCCCTGAGCAGTTGGTAAATATTTCCTTTATCCACACAATTTAATTTTCATAGTCAGGGTCAGAGGCATCCTCTTACAGTCAGGCTTTGTGTATTTCAGCTACAACCTTAATATAATATAGGTCCTTTCATATCCTGAGCCCATAAAACTTATTTCGAGTGTTTAAAATAATTGCATGTTTTATGTATTGACTCATATATTTATGTTATGAAGGCATGTGTGCCAACGCACACAAATGCATGCTGTCACTCCTGTGCAGCCTCACCTCTCGCTCTCTCGCTGTAAAACAGAGACAGAAACACACACACACACACACACACGCACACTCTCGTCCTACCTGTCACACACACACACACACACACACATTTTATCTAAATGTAGTGCAGCATTAATTCTACAGCAGATGAATGAGTGTTTTCGGTGTTGCTTCCCCCCAGGGAGTTGTGAGCAAAGGGAGAGTGTTGCTATTTCAGCTGCGGTGAAAGAGGAGGGGGAGGCCAGCTTGGGTCTGACCGCAGAGAGAGGGCCGCTGCTGGGGTCGTGGCTGGGGGCCCTGCTACTGACCCAGGGAGCAGACAGTAAACCCTGGGTTTATGGAAGTTCAGTGTGTGGTGGGTCCCCAATGTGAGAGCTCTTGTATCACATTTGCAGAAGTAGGTTAGACAGAAGAGGGCTTCATTCTGTCTATAGTCTCCAGCACACACTGATCTGGTTCATCTTAACTAAGGGCAGAGGTGCAAAGCAACGAAGTACAGTTAGTCTACGTACAGGTAGTATACTTTTCACTGCACTATTTACACTGGAGCTGACAAAATACAATGCATTCTTAAAGATTAAACCAGTGGTCAGTTTTGGCTTGTGAAGAAAGAGAGCTGTCTCCAAGTTGCTACAGACTGTTTGTTTGGACTAATTGTTTGAAACTCATGGAGGTCAGATTTTCCAATATTTCATCTAAAAGCAAAGATTTGAGAAAACTCCAGCCACCACAGCAGAGCTACTTACGCATTATCAACCTAATAAACTACGGAATAATATCCTAATTACACATCTGTTCATGTGTAGAGGTACGTTTTGCTCAGAACCTTAAGTCAGATTATTAATTTATTACTTTATCCTTGTGCTATTGATAGTTTTATTAAAATGATTTAACTACGTTTCCGCCACTGACAAGGAGATTCTTATAATGCAGACGGTATTGTATCAGCATGCCCTATCCTCACCCCGCAATTTATCAATTCACGTCTCGCATGGTGTCAAGCAATCATGCTGAATCTGAAATATGACAGAGATTATAAACCTTACGAGGTCGAACACATCCTCATGTGACGGAGCTCTCTATGGACGCAGCCCTTGATACACTTGATGTG
This sequence comes from Stegastes partitus, assembly GCF_000690725.1. Lineage (NCBI taxonomy): Eukaryota > Metazoa > Chordata > Actinopteri > Pomacentridae > Stegastes > Stegastes partitus. The sequence goes on along the minus strand of NW_007577856.1, from coordinate 645,123 downwards.
TATAAGAGCTATGGGGGATAAAAAAAAATAAGCAAAACAAAAGCATAAATATATCAAGGAGTCATGGAAACGAGGGAGACAGAATAAAATCACTGCCGGCACATGGGCGACTTGGCCAGTGTTTGGTTTATTGTGTTTGTCAGGTAAAACACAAGGAGATTGTGTGTGTGTCCCCCTCAATGGAAACTAAGTCTGTCTTGGGGGCAAACGCGCTGAGGCCTGGTGATTAGCTACTGTTTCCACATGTGCCATGGCTACCAGTGAAAATGACCAGATGACAAAAGACAAAACCTGCCTGTTTCCATTATGGAATCCGCTCTGTGTTGCCATCGAGAGAGGGGAAACGGTGACGACAGGTTCAGGTTTTGGAATTAACAGAGAGTCGGTTTGTGTTTTAATCCCCCCAAGGAGTCACCTGTGAACAGTTAGACTCAGGAGGAATGGGGCCACTTCTGCTTTCTGCTGCCGGGCCCCACAAAGGAGGATCTGGTTTAAGTTAGTGTATTTTTTTGACCAAAATCAGTTGTCAGGTAACGTCAGACAACCAACCTTTTAGTGCAAGGATGCTATACAATACAGATGTTGTAGGAAAACCACAAGTCTTTCTTAGAATTCATGACACAAAGTGAGGATCCAGGGTCATAAGAAGCTCATTACTATAAGTCTCTGCAGGGATGTCATATCTGGAGACTTTCTGTGAATTATAAAGTCTAACTTTCTGAGCACATCATTGGAGAGGGAAAAAAAAAATCTATTATGCTGTACAGACCCAGTACCACGGACAGACAGAGGTCTTGGCATGAACTAGTGGGCTGTTTCCAACCTTTGGAGAGGCGTGGTGAGGGGCGGCACTCCCGGGGCGCAGCCAAGTTGAGGATAAAATGTGGATAAGTGATGTTTTAGCGGCTTTGGTGCAAAAATCCCGAAAGAAGAGAGAGAGCGAGCTTCCTTTTTTTTTTGAAACTGATCAAAACCGAGTGAAGCGACCGCACCGTCTATGGCAGCCAGCGACAGTCCTCGGCGCTCCACCTGAGCTCTGCTGCTTCACTTTGAAAGCGGATTTTTTCCTGTCCCGTTCTTGCTGCAGAAGTTTTCTCACAGCCAGATCTCTATAAAGGATCTCAAGAAGTTGGCTCCGTTCCAATTCATTAAAGGTAAATTATTTCCAAAGTCCACATTAAATCACACGACTCTATTTCTGTTTCAATAGGCATTACTCTTCACATTTTCCATTAGATATTGGCTCGTTCCATCAGCCTCTGTCAGCGCTGCTGCCTGCATACCAAGAAGTTCAACCAAAGTGTATGTTTACATCCAGCTCCATTATGCATCATTCTGTGTCCTGAACTACAGTTATTATAGCTGCTGCACTGCTCACTGGGATCTGAAATGCAATGTTTATTTTTCAACAGCTTCTTTTTTCAGTTTCCCTTTTTTATTTGGATTTAGGGGGAAAAAGCTGTAAAATCCTCAAGGAGGCTAAATACTGGAGTTGATTTTTTTTTTTTTTAATCCACACTTAATCCAAAGGAGTCATTCTCAGTCTGCCAGTTTAACCTCAGTGAACTCTGTGAGTTTACCTGTGGCACTGCACCAGACCAACAGTCTGCAAACCGAGGCGCCCTCCTCTCCAACTTCCAAGACTGTTATGTTGTTATTCAGCAAATTCGGTAGAGAACACCAATTCAAATCCTTCCAATAATCCTATTTTCTCTTTTCTCTCAGGTCCTCTGCCAGCTCACATTGTTGACATAGGAGAGTATCTGTGCTGGCACACAGCTTTTTTTCCCACCCATCCATCCCCTCCTGAGTTCGCTACCAGCAGCATTTCCAAGGATGAGGCGTGTGTCTGTGCGCTGGCTGAGAGGCGTGTCCCTGCTCCTGCTCCTCCAGACGACAACATCCATGATGATGCTTCCAAACTCCACCGGCTGGCAGCAGATTTTGGACAAGTATCTGGACGAGGACGGAGACTGGTGGGAGGCCAAGCAGAGGGGGAAGAGGGCCATCACCGACAGTGACGCTCAGCTCATCCTGGATCTTCACAACAAGCTCAGGAGCCAGGTTTACCCTCCCGCTTCCAACATGGAGTACATGGTAGGTGGACGGAGGGGGGCTGAGGCGTTATCAGTGCATCTCTGGGTTCAATTACCATGAAGTATTGCATACGTGCTTCATACATTTTACATGTGCTAAAACATTCTGACCCTACACTGAACTCTCCAGGAGTCGTGCACGCTTGTGGGCCATATAGCTTAGTGAAATGACCCAGTCACCAGACTGCCTGGCACTTGTCCCACTTGGCTCACGTATGCAGCATGCCAGCATCTAAGCACCTTCACACATGAACCCACACACACACACATAACTTTGTACCCATGTGACTTTGGTTGTTTTGCCAGAAGAGAAGAATTCCACCAACTTGCCAATGATCACATTTCTACAGCGTTTTTTTTTTTTTTTTACTCATGCTAAGAGATTTGTTTGACTTTATCCTTTGGCCATCACGTGTATGTACAGTGCCAGATCACTTTTCACAGTGCAATTAGAATCAGAGCACGGCACCAGGGCTTGTTTTACCAGCTGCCTCGCCCCCCCCCCACTAAAGACACACACATACACACACGGGCATACCACACCTTCTGAAACTTAGTGCTCCGCGGATCTGGAACGTCTCCAGATACACTACATGTGTAGGCACAGCTTGACCGCTACGGTGCCCTGCCACCAACAGTACATCGGAGGTTAAAAATCAATTCAGTGTGCGAAAGGTATTGAAGTTTTATCGTCCTTTCATCCCCACTTAAAGAGCTACAGAACAAAAGGCAGTATTATTCTGTGGTAAAGGCAAATAAACAGTTCCTGCTGGGGGCAATTGCTGGACTGTGTAATTGTATAATTGAGAGGTTGGACTTGAGGACCCCTTGTGTGTGTGTGTGTGTGTGTGCACGTTGTATGTAGTTGTGTGTGTGCAGCCTGGCAGGCTTCTGGTTGAGGCACACGCGAGTGGAGAAATGCTGAGCCAGCAGCGCACAGCTCTTTTCTACTGTCTCCTGTTACAGTTGGCTTTTTTTTTTTTGAGCTCCAGGGGCACCCAAGGGTGAAATATGGAGAGACATGCAACAAGAGGACGTGAGGCAAGAAAAAGAGAGTGAAAGTTAGCAAGGAATGCAAGGTAAATAGAAATAGAGGTGTAAGATGATAAAGGAGCTTTGCAAATAGAAAGAGGAGGCAGTGTGAGACGGGAGGAGGGAGAGACGGCATAGCAAAACAGGTGTCAGAATAATTGAAGTGAAGACAAAGAGGTGAGGCCGGAGAAAATGAGAAAAGAAAGACAGAGTAAGATGAGACAATGACTTGCAGGAAAAAGCGCCGAAATTTTAAAGTGCAATTCTGTAGACGTCAGTATCACAAAACTGTCGGGTCACATGTAGAGCGGATACTCAGTGATTTATTTACTCTTTATTCTGAATGGCGCTCCACATTTCTCTGATTTTTCCCTCTGTCTGTGTTGAACTGCTGTCACCTTTCAGAAACCTCACAGCTTCACTGTACTGGAAGACTTCATAGACATGCTCGCCTGCTCTGCTGACACACTCATGCATGCAGATGTGCACACACACACACTCACACAAATCCTTGTGCACATACATAACCATTTGCCCATCAGCTCTGTTATTGTGTGCCATTGTGTTAAACCATAACCCGAATGACCCTCCGTGGCAATCATCACAGAGACTCCGAGATAACATCAATTCAAATCCCCCCCCCTCTTTCCTCCCCCTTCATCTGCTTCCTTTTCTTGCCCTCTCTTTCTGCCTCCCTCTCTCTTATCCCTGTGGCTCCGTTCCCATTCTGTCATTATCCAACACAGAGGCCCCAAAAAATTTCCCGGATAAGCATTCACACTATGTAGCGATCCACGAAGCTTCAATGCAGCTTCAGTAGGAGGGACAGGAGCTTTGCTGCTCACTCAAATGTTGACCCACAGGTATAAACAGAGAAGTGTCAGCGTTTGAAGCCCTCTAAGACAAACAGATGGCATCTTGGGAGAAAAGGGCCCCACCTGCCTTAATGTTTAACTTGGCTTTTGCTGACCTGCTCTCAGTGGTGATGCGAGTGATTTATGTTGAAACTCTATTGATATTTTTCCATCCGGGATGAATCAGAACCATGCTGCAAGCACCAGCCGTTTTAATTTATTGCTGGATAATGTGACTGATGTGATTCACAACCTGTGTGGCTCAATGAGACAATAATTAGATCCAGACTAATAAATTTGCCTTGAATTAGCTTCATCTAAAATGCTAAATTATGGCAACATGGGCAAGCATGTGAAACAGGGTTTAGACAGCATCAATGGGAGGAAAAACTGCTTCAATTAATAAAATTCTTGCAAAAGAATGAGCAGGGCAGTCCATTTTAAAAAAATTTTATCTCACCAACTTTCTGCAGCTTCACCTGCAGGATTGCTGAGAACTCACAGGTCCGGCGGGAGATGGATTATTTCCGATGTGTGTCGGTTCTGCCCTCAGCTTTGTTCCGCTCGTTATGTCCAGAGGTATCTGACAAAAGGTGCTCAAAACACATCCACTGTCTTCTGTAGATGCGAAGAGCAGCAGCTGGATGCTATGATAACAAAAATGTAGATTCTCTTAAACCACTAACAGTATTCCCCATCAGACTTTAACCACTTGTGAAGCCTAAAGGACAACGGTACCCCATAACAGCAACGATGCCTAAAGTCACATTGTGTACTCTTCCTAACTGGCTGTGAATATTACAAACAGGAGCGAGGAACACCTTGTGGGACTGAACCTGCTTAATGTAGTTCCAAGAGTGTACAATTGCTCTCCCTCTAAATGCACCTACTATTAATGGGTTGCAATAGAGCCTTCCATAAATACTTCAGGGAAAACTTTGTCGAGCAGCGAAACACTAATGACTCCAGTGACTCCTCAGTTGTCTGTGATAGGATAGACAGCTTCATGCCCATTGGAATGGAAACGGCATCCCCTTGACCTGATGCCTGTTAGTTATCCATTCTAACTTTTGGGATGGCTTAACTTACCGAAAACACTTTCTGCTTCCAATATTTTAGAGTATGAACTAAACCCTTACTGGCACATGAAGGTAACGCTCCTGTGGCCTGCACGTCAAACCCCATGTCTTACATCTCTGCCACCCATCCAGAGGAAATTTCTCTTGGGTTTCGGAGTTCATCCAAATGCTCTGTCATGAGCTGAGGCCAACAATCCTCTACTTTGACTCAAAACTGTCTAGTTAAAGGCTTTCCTTCCTTTCCTGACTCATCAGCCTTTTCCAAAACTCTGTAGGATAAGTCATCCTCCAGAGACTCTCCACACTCCTTGTCCTATGTGGGTTTTCATTGCTTCGGTTCCAGCTACAGTTTGGCCAGTTGATAATTCTGGGCTGATTCTGAAATCGTCTGTGCCAACCACTCTCTGAAAAGGCCTTCTTCAGGTCCTCACTGCTTGCATCCAGCATCAGTACCTCAGGCTGCAGCATTAGTCTTTGCACAGCTGTAGTTTACAAGAGATATTTTGGCAGCCAGTGATGCTGGCAGGCTTATATGAACTAGTTAGTGAGTTATTATTATTAATATTAATATTGCCAGGAATTACTGGAATCACTGGCCAATAAAAAATGTCATTTGAACCATCTATCTGTCTGGCTTACTTTTGGTTTTGATGGCTACCTCAGCAATCTTCTGTTCCAGTCAATCTGTTCTTTCTGCCATTTCGCAAATGCAATTTACTGATCCTACCATAATTTGATTTGCTGTCAAACTATGTTCCTTTCATACCATGATAATTGTATGGTCAGCCGCAGGACCTTTGATATGAGCTGGGGTAGAATGCACTGTATGAAAACTGCATACTAACTAACACAGCGGGTATCACTGTTGGTATAATAGCAGGCACACACATCGACACATAAGGACTACACTCACTTTTTCTTAAATTTCCATTTTTTTCCTTTTCTTTATTATTGATTTTTGTGCCTACCTCTATCCTTTGTATGTGATTAAATCGCCAACCCTGTGTTCTCACAACATCGTATCAGCTCTTCTCCTGTGTTTGCCTCTGCTCCACTTTACCAATTCCCATATCTTCCCCCTGCCTTTCAGTATTTCTCGGCATGCACCATTGATTATGAGCAGGAAACCCATACTTGCAAAGGAAGTAGCCCTCTGTACCCTTGGAATGCAACCAGATGACCAAGGAAGAAAAAAAACCCGGCCGCAAATGAAGTGTTAAGCGAAATAAACAATGCAGTGTGCACAGCGCTGAAAGACTTTAGCAGAGGAGGTGTTTTTCTTTACGGGCCCCGCAGAAGTGCGGTTGGAGTAGGTGGGTGGGGGCACGGGTGGGGGGGTTTTGTGGTTACAAGGCCTCCCCTGCTGGGCTAACTGTGCAAACAACAGCAGCTTGACAAGCCGGCTGTACTCTGTACAGACTCAACAGCTGAAAAATATGTGTCTCGGTCGACACTTTCGGAGCCTGCTTGCACTTCTCAGCATAAAGGATTTCTCAGGTGGAAGGTGCTGCTTGCATTTATTATTATTCTATTTCAAGGACATGACAAATCAAATCTTTGTGATACAAACCGTCATCTGCGACGTTCCCCTTCAAGAAGCTGCAGCCAGAGTTTTGGTATTTTTTGGCTGGAGACCTATTGTAGTTGTGGTTACAGTTGAAAGTTTTCAGGCCAATAACCATTTATTAAGGATGAAAAACATACAAGAAGTCCAGAACGGCTTGTGTGCTGAGGTTTGCACATCGTTTTGTGGTTGCCACTACTCAATGCATTTCAATCTGCTTATCAGTGGAAGAGACTACTCGAGATAGGTTATCGCTTCCTGGCTTTTTTTCTGTTTTCTTCTGCTTCTGATGATGAACAGGCATAAATCTCTTGAGTGTTTCCGTTTCAGCGTTGCTCGCTATTGTAGTGGCAAAAAAGGGATACAAAGCAGATATGACAATCCTGATACAGTGACATTTATTTGTAGCTCACTGCCAACAGAGGTCACGGCTGAGCAGAGACAGAGTTTCAGGTAAACAAATTCTAATTCTTGTTTTAGCTCTGGCTCTGTCAGTCATCATCTGGCCTAATTGTACAAGAGAGACCACAGGCAACTACAGATGAGGTTGCTCCAACACTGACATGATCCTTCTTTGTAGGGGTAGAGATGATTTTTTTTTCAATGCATTTTATTTTATATGCCAGTTATATAATATTTCTACAACGATTGGTCTTAAACTGTGATATTACACACTGTGTCAGGCAATATCACGTCGGTGTTGTTGTCTTAAACCAACATGTCCGCTCAACGGCCAACAGGATTCCCCGAAAACAGCTGAAGAAAGTACTCAGAGCTAAGGGTTAATTTGCAGTGCTGCCAGACATCCTGTTGTTAGGTAGGTGTGTGTTTCGGGAGTTGTGCGGAGAGCGGCAGTTGTTTCTGGTGGGACCGAAAGTGGGTGACGGACGATGGAGGAGGAGGTGGTGGTGGAAGCAGGGGAGTTATTTTAGTGTCTGTTATTGGATGAGATTTCACTGAGGGTAAGCTGAATTCCAGGACCCAATGTGTGAAATGCAAAAACTTCTGACACCTTCGCTCGTATACTAATACATGTGCACACACACACACATGCACACACACTGCAGACCCACAAACTAATTGACTTTCCTGTAGAAACCTGTTATATTAGTCATCCCACACTGAAGGTGAAAGTAAAGGTGTGCAATTAAAGGAACATACAGTGTCCTTCAGAGGAATTACAGCTGGTGTTATTCTAACTTTTTTTTTTTTTACAGTAGAATGTAGGTCAGCAGAGAGGAAGGACACTCTTTAGCATTCCCAGAAAACCCCAGAATGGGAATATGATCCTTTAGTATCCAACCAAAGCCAAATTTGACTGAGAGGGCAATTCAGAAAGAGAGAGAGGTAAAGTGAAACAAAACCTTGCACCCAGTCATCTCACCAGAGACATATGGAAGGTATTACTTAAGGAAAAACAGCTTTTGCATTTTTTAAATAACACCCAATCCCACGGGAAAACCCATCCGGGAAAAGTCAGCTGAGCAGCAATAAGAAAGAGCTCTACAGCAGCAACACGTTTAGAGATCAGTTGAGCTACTTAGTGGCTCCTAGGCCCTCTTACTTATCATGATATCCCGTTCAATATGGGTTTAATTAGTCTGCCATCTTACACCATATTACTGACCGCAGAGCCAATATAACTGTAAATATCTTGAGTTACTCACTGACAATTATCTATCCCGATATTGCTGCATCTCACAACCCATTAGTAGCAATATCAGTAGCTTTGAATTGCATTGCATCCGTTTTTTTTCTTACCAGAAAACTAACAAATATTGCTTTTGTCTCTTACCTCCTGTGCAGGTGTGGGATACAGAGTTGGAGCGTACAGCAGAGGAGTGGGCAGAAACCTGTCTGTGGGAGCACGGTCCGGCCAGCCTTCTGCCACAGATTGGACAGAACCTGGGGGCACACTGGGGAAGGTAAAGAATCTGTCAGTATAGACCATTTACACATGTAGACTCATGTTTCCCAAGTGTTATTGTTACAAACATGTCGCTCATTTGAAGTCGGCATGTTTAAGGTTTTTAAATAGGGATGCAAATTTTACTTGTACTTTCTTAACTGATAGTTGGCAACCTTCTTAATTAATATATTGATTAATCAATACCATGAAATGAATTCAGTAGATATTGTTCGAACCACTCTATATACAGTCACAGGTCAATCCAAAGGCCGATGTCACATGACAAAAGATGATCGCAATCAACCTTTAGTTAATACTAAAATTGTCACCGCAAACCTCAGCTTACCTTTAAGAGGAGAGTTCTGGTTGGAGGTCATTAACCTCCACTGAAATCTTTGTTATGGTGTCCATTGCTAGCTAAACCCCCACAGCGCACTCTGCTGGCCAACATGAAATGCTCGTAGTCTGAGTGACTGTCTCCTCTGGTGGCTGCGGTATTGAGCAGTAAGAGACTCCACCTGGTGGTACAACCAGGTACTACAGCTAAACAACAGCACATTTTTTGACATACATGACTTTCTTCTTCTGCCTTGTCAGTTAGTATATTCTTAATCGGTTAAATATTAACAGAAATGAACGATTAAGCATTGACATCTTTGTTATGAAGAATATTCAGATAGTAGATATTCAGAATATGAATATATTCATATATGAAGAATAGCTACCCTGTTTGCCATGAGCTGCTTTTACTTTTAAAGACCAATTAAGTGATGTAAAATGCATAAAATCCACTCATTGTGCTCCCCATGAAACCTAAATTTCTTGCTCGATACATGGCTGAAAAACACTGCATCACACAGCACACTTGACAGCAACATCATAATACACTTTTACGCAAACAAGCTACTTGTCCTGCCTAATTTCACGGGGACAGCAGTTACAATTTTTGTCAAGCTTCTCAAGTAAAAAACATTATTAAAAGAACAAACAATGCAAACAATATATAATAGGTCAATTAGGAAGCTAGCTTGTTTGCTAAGTGTGCTGTTTAAATTTATTTATGGTGCTAATAAGCAGCAAGAAAATGTATTGAAATTCATTCTTTACACTCCACATGCAAGTATTACTTGTCTAGTCATGTATGGATAAAAAAAACAACAACAAAGAAAACCCCAACATATCACACTTTATCTAGTGGGGTATATTGTTGCGTAGCTAAAGCAAGAATATTTGCAGACTGTGCTGTTTTGCCCAATGTGAACAATATTGCTCTAAAAAATATCCACTCATTACAGTTTTTTGGTACAATTTCACTCAAGTCCTAATATCAAGGACATTCTGATAGCCTGTGAATTTGCTACATTTGCTAAACAACCAGCCGCGAGCATTTCATTTAGACAACCACCAGCAATATTTACCTGCTGCGTAAGCACCTGTGAGCCAACAAACATATACCGCTGCGTATACGGCAAGCGGAGCCACACAGACAATGCGTGCGCTTAGGTGTTCTGTTTATCCTCTGTCTCCCATAGAGATAGAAAACAGCACTGCTTCACATGAGAGACTCTCGTTCCACATCTAATCATATCACTCCACAGTCAAGATGTCTGCTTGATTCTAATCAGATTAACTAGCAACACCTGGTGCCAGATCAGTGTCCTTGGTTACAGAGCACAAAGGCTTGATTGCCACTTTGAGCAGTCTTGACGGATGTGTTACACTGGTGTGTGGATGGTAATTACATATGTCTGTTGTGTACCTGAGCATAGTGTAAGTTACTTCATGTTTAACACACGAATGCATTGCTTCTCGCACTAAGGGCCACATATTATACAATATGCATGTGTTAAATCATTTAGAGACTAGTCAGAACTTGCATTAAGCACTGTTAGGCCAGCACCCACACTAACCGAGACAAAAGAAATGTTTGGAGCATTGTCATCAAGGGTATGCTCTCTCCAGGTATCGCCCACCCACGTTCCATGTGCAGGCTTGGTATGACGAAGTGAAAGACTACTCCTTCCCCTACCCTCAGGAGTGCAATCCCTACTGTCCCTTCAGATGCTCCGGCCCGGTTTGCACACATTACACACAGGTGGCTAGATCTGAATCATACCCTTTGAAGATTTTAGTTAATTAAATCCCATTTTTGTCAGTCATTTGTGTTTCATTGTCCGTCTTGATTGTCATTCTTTTGTAGCTGGTCTGGGCCACCAGCAGTCGGATCGGCTGTGCCGTCAACGTGTGCTACAACATGAATGTGTGGGGACAGATTTGGGCGAAAGCTGTTTATCTGGTCTGCAACTATTCACCAAAGTAAGCTGTACCAACTGAATCACAGGCTGCAAGAGTAACGAGGATCCTTAATATGAACCCATGTGTCAATTTGATGTGACATAGCACAGTGTCATTATAGTTGAATGTTTTCTATGTACTTGAAATTAAATCAGCATGGTTTTTCAGTTTTTTGTAATGTTTCTGTTCCATAATCCTTCCTTGTTTTGTCACTTGAAACAGGGGAAACTGGTGGGGCCATTCACCTTACAAACATGGGACCCCGTGTTCTGCCTGTCCTCCCAGCTATGGAGGAGGATGCAAGGACAACCTCTGCTACAAAGGTATGCACGAGCCACACAGAGATGAACGGAGTAGGAAAGCTCCGGGGAACAACTGCTTATCATACCTTGTTTTTGTTACTTTAGTTGAAGATGACAGTTCTTACCCTCCGCAAGAGGAAACAGAAGAAAACAACTTCATTGAGCCGGAGGCCCCCCGCACTACGAAGCCCCGGTCCCGGGCCTCCAAGCCTGAGCCTCCCAGTCGCCCCGCCCCAGCCCCCACCAAGCCCCCCACAGAGGACCTGCAGAAGAATGAAGTGGTCAACACACAGCAGATGTGTAAGCTGCCATTTAAATGTTTATTCTGGGTCTAATTTCATCTCAAAATGGGGCAAGGGGGGTTGTAGGATTTGGTTTTAGGAGTGGGAGCGGCACAGAGTGGAAATACAGCGCAATATGTACTGTAAAGAAAACTTTGCTCTTGAAAATTGGGTCAAAGAAATTGAGAATAGCTTCTCCTTTCGTGTTGAGCAAGCAATAAGGGATAACAAGTGTAAAAAAAATAGATCTTGACCGGAAATATTTTTCTTGCAATTTATCTTAAATTGCCTTGATGTTCTGTAGCCTTTATCTGTCATCTCCCTGATTAACCCTGACAGTTTCTGAAGTGTAGTTAATATTGCAAGTCACTCTTTGGAGCAGGGAGGGGAGGTCTATTTTAGCACCCTGAGTGTGTGTGTGTGTGTGTGTTTGGTTTTGGCTGGCTGAGAAGGGTTGGGGAGGGGGGCGGGGGGCTCGCTGTGGTTTTTAAATGGCTTCCTCTCTGCAGCACATGGGGCCTGTGCTTGTAAGATGAGACACTTCCTCCAGTATTGCTGACCACCCTGAACCTTGTTGCAGGAATTCTTGTCTTTGGTTCTTGAAGCATCACAACACTGTCTCCGCTGGGTTTTTGCTCAGCTCAGCCTTTTAGGGACTAGTCATCTGCATCGGAGCTGCTGGTTCATGCACGCTGCTTCCTGTGTGAGCACTCAACGGCCTTTGTGTGTATGTGTTTCAGCTCAGCTGGTGACCTGCGACACTAAGCTTCGAGATCAGTGTAAAGGAACACCATGCAATAGGTACAGAGAGGATGAAACATCATTTTAAAAAATAATAAAACATAATAAAGAATGCACAGTCCGTCTTAACATGGTGGTTTTTTTGTTGTTTGCATTCATCTACAGATACGAGTGTCCAGCTGGATGCCTAGATGCTACAGGGAAAGTAGTTGGGACGGTGTACTATGAAATGGTGAGTAAACACGTTGACGGTCTGGACGTTGCTGGGTTCAGACTACACAATATTTTTCTCAAAGATGGTCACTGTGTTAGATTGGACGACTATAAAGTCATAAATTCTTGTTGTGACTTGGCCAAGAGATATGATAGATTGTACAGTGGTCTCTGGTCACTTTTAGCTTCTTTCGCAACCTGCATCATCAGGAGCAACTACGAGAAACAATCATTTCAAAAACAGTGGCATCCAGAATTGTCTGGCTGCCTAGAAACTGAAAAAAAAGTGTTGTCTGTCCTCTAGTCCATTTTTCACTTTGCTATGTTGTGCACAGAAGAACACTCAATTGGTCAATGTTATGGAGGCACAGTGGAAGATTTAAGAGAAGGTAACAAAAGATGTGGACACCTTAGTCTCTTTGATGGGATGTCGTGAGGCATCCAAGATGCAGCATCAGTTATTGTCGACCATGCTGCACTACACAGGATAAAATGATCAATTGCCATGCCTCACACCCACTGTTGCTCCCAACTCCCAGTGTCTTTTGGGTCAATCTGTTTTCATGTTGATATTGTGCACTCTGAGCTTGGCCTAACCCATATTCTGAAGTCAGAGCTGCCACTGCCAAATAACAGCTTGATCAAAAATCCCTTTGTGTAAACCACATTGTAACTTTTTAACTGCTACTTCAGAAAAATTCAGTTTAGTTCAGTTCATTTTTATTTATGTAGCACCATACGATAACACGATAACACAAGTCATCTCGGGTCAAAAAACTTACAATTCTATGCAGAGAAACCCAACAGTTCCCCCTCGAGCAAGCACATGGGGACAGTGGGGAAGAAAAAAAAATCTCTTTTATCGGGAAGAAACATCCGACAGAACCAGAGTCAGGTTGTGCGACCATCTGCCTCGACCGGTTGGGGTGAGAGGAGAGCGGAGAGAGAAAAGATGAGCGTTGAGAAACAACAAACAAAAAACAGTGTGCAGGTCAGCGAGGCCAGTAACCACAGATCAGAAACATGCTGCTCTAGTGTCAGAGATGCCTGCAGGAAGGTACAAGGGGAGAGAGGACAAAGAATATAAAAGGAAATGTCAACTATGTTGTCAATAAAAATGTTCCTTTTTGCAGCAATCGAGTGTGTGCAGAGCTGGTCTACATGCTGGTGTCATAGATAATGATGGAGGGTGGATGGATGTCGCCAGACAAGGCAGGAAGGACTTTTTCATTAAATCCAACAAGAACGGAGTCCAGTCACTAGGGTGAGACATTAGAAACAACATTGGCATGCATTTAAACTGATATTTCATGATGATATTCGTAGAATATAATGATAAGAAGCAAAAACAAATAATGACTTCTTATGTTGCTGTGTTTATCTTACAGAAAATATCAAAGTGCTAATTCCTTTACAGTTTCCAGAGTGGCAGGTTTGTGATCATGTGATTCTTTCAACTATAAATATATTATATTTTATACAGAATTACTCATTATGAGCTGTGTTTGTTGACACTCGGTTTTCTGTCTTACAGTTAAAGCCATCACATGTGAGACCACAGTTGCACAACTTTGTCCTTATGAAAAGCCTGCGAGACATTGTCCAAGGTATGAACCTCTGGTAATGCGTCAGTCTCTTTGCCTAGACTCATGTCTATTCGAGTTGTCAGCACTGTCATTTTGTTGTATTTTCAGGTTATACTGCCCAAGAAACTGTTTAGAGGAGAATCCTCACATATCCAGAGTAATCGGTACCAAAATATACTCTGATGTAAGTCCATTTTTTTTTAGGCTGAATGTACCTGTTCACAGTTGTTTTTGCATGAATTTAGAGACAAAAATGAATCAGCATTTCTGACATTTTCCTACTTTTCCTCTGGTGTGATTCTGTAGAAGTCCAGTATATGTCGGGCAGCAGTCCATGCTGGAGTCATTAGGAATAATGTGGGTGGTTACATCGATGTGATGCCAGTGGAGAAGCGGAAACACTACATTGCCTCGTACCAAAACGGCATTGTCTCAGAGAGGTATGAGATGGCTAATATATACGTAACTAAGATGACTAAGTGGGGAGTATGTGTGTGTGTGTGTGTGTGTGTGTGAAGTGCCATGTGCAGTTTTTTTTCTGGAAACTAACATATTTAACTCTAAGTCATATTTTCACAACAAAAACCTCGTTTAAAACATATTGTCTCCTTTGTAACAACACTGAAGTTAATAGTGCCTTAAATTAGAAGAAACAAGTTCTATGTGTGCCACAATGTAATTTAGTTTAACAGAAATTAAAGCCCACTGTAACAAACAAAATGAAACATCATAGTATACTAGCTGTCTGGTATACTATTGTAGAGATAATTGTTTAGGGATTTCTGTCTCAAAACTTGGGAGGAAAGTGAAGAGGTTAATTCACTGGGGCCCAGACAGAAGGAGAAAGAAATCAATGGCTCTCAGGTAGAAAGAAATTTATCCACTCTGTCCTCCTTGTGGACCTAATCTTTTCAAGATGCAGGCAGTTCATTACATCTCTCATGCAGCGCACATGGGAAGGTAATTAACATGCTCCTAGTTTAAAATAATTAATTGCTTAGCAATTAGAGTGGAGAAGATGAGTGCATTTTTATGTACTTCTAAGAGTGGTGCGTTTTTTTTTTTGTGGTTGTAAGTCAGTAAGGACATCCAGTCGACAGGGGCGGAAAGCTTATTATAGTGGCTCAGATAAAGAATAAAACAAATAAATAGGGACACAAAGCAGTGAAAAGGCAAATCGTTTGCATTGAGGAAACTGGATCCTGTCAGCATTTATTGCAAAGACGATCGATTTTGGGTGCAATTTTGGATGGTTTTAGCTTAGTCTAAACAATAGGTGGATGAACCTAAGCCCAGTAAGATTAAGGAAAGAAAATGCAAAGGATATCATGAAGTCTTGTGTAAAACATCTTCCCATTTGTTTTGCAAAGACTTTATAAAAAATTCCTTACATAGTTCAACCTAAGCAAGTTACAATTTAGTAATTTTTGGAAGTAGGACTCCCCCAGACTGGGTCCTTTGACTGTATATAAAGATAGGAGAACGCTCCTAAATGCCACTCATAGTTCTCCTGAACAGCAGCGTGGTGGCTTCGGCCGTCACCGTCTTGGCAGTGTCGTACTCCTCCTAACTTGCAACTAATCCAAAAATGAGCAGTGAGGTGGGGTGAAAGTGGAGCTGAGATGGGCTATTTTATGACAGCACCCACCTGTCGCTCAAAGCAGCCCTAATTATCCATAATATTATGTTTTAATACAGTTTAAACAGACGGATTATGTAGACATTCACCCCGTACAGATGTCTTCAACAGAGAATTAGCTATAGAGACTAAAACCATTCTCAGTACCAGGCTGTAAACATGTTTATTTGTGCTGTAAAGTTGGGCCAAGGGGCTTTTGGAGCCAGCCTGTAACAAGACTGTAACGTAAACTTTGTAGGCACCAACTAATTAGGTTAGGTATAAGCTAAGCTCTGAATCGTTTCCACAAGTGTTCTGTTTATCTAAAGTAGTAAGAGTAAAGCCCTATTCAAATGAGACTAGTGTTACTCTTTGATTTCTAGTAATTTGTAATAATTGCAAAATTGTCGGTGATCTTAGTCCTGTGTAAAACTGCCATGCTTGTAATTTGGAATGTAAAAATTCCAATTCAAATCATCATATCTGACCAAAGATGAAATAATTCCTGTGATAATATTACTGCAAATTAGTGCCAATTGAATTGTGGAAGTAAATAAAAAATTTGGACTGTGCTGCACTTTGGGTGCCAAATCAGTCGGCTTATGTCACCATACAGCATGAAAACACGTTCACAGAAAGAGCAAGCTCAACTCCATTAGAGAAGAAAAGTCTAGAAAGATGACCAGATGGATGACATGTATGGCAGCAAGGGCTAAGGAACACTTTGCTGTCTTTCAACAGGCTCAGAAGTTATTATGTGGCAGCCTTCTAATGTCATATCCGGGGATAATGCCAGTAAATTCGAGACTTTGCTTATCTTGTGCAACTGCACCACACAAAACACAAAGTGGGGGTGCAATTTCTAAATTCCATGGAGTCTCCAGGTAATACTAGTCTCATATGAACAGGGCTTAAGAGTCGCTCATCAGGAGTGGGGAAACATTACTGGCTTACGCATCGGAACCCCTTCAAGCACCAAGTCACTGAGACTGTATTGACTCTGTAGATAATTTACACGAGGATATTTGCAAGTAAACCCAACGCACTTGAAATGAGGGGAAAGCTAAGCTTAGCAAAAGCTGAAAAAGATAAAAAAAATATATGTTACACACCCGCCCAGAGCAGCTAATCCGAGTTTAACAGTGTTGTACTCCGTCAAAGACAGCACCGAACACAAGCTAAAGCACCTCAACCAGGAAATAGCAGCTTTGAAAGTAGAGCACTTCATTGTCGACATAGTTGTGTGCATTTGCTTATATCACCCCACCAGTTTTTCCGTGTCTGCTCCAAAGAGGAGTGTTTGGAGTAGACTGGCCTGTTTTGGTGCCACGTGCGACGCCGAGTAGGAAACAAGAGACATCATCGCTTTGTACGGTGACTGTTGGAATGTTAAGGAGCTTAAGTCAGGCAATAAAGCACTCACCCAATTCAAATCTATGCTGTGTAAAAAAAAAACGTCTTTCTTCGTCCCGCTCTTCTGAATGAAGAGGAGCGAGCGGATGTAATGCGTGAGTCATGATACTCAGACTCTGATGTCTGTCTCTGATATGGAAGAAGGGACCGTTTTTTAATAAAACCGCTGCTCAGTCAAGACGCTGTTGATGCTTATAAAGTGTTGAATCCATGCTGTACCACCTTCCTACAGCATTAAGGTCACAGGTCCATACAGCTTCTCTTCAAAGTTTAAAGTGACCTACATACTGCATAGTCTGTTCCAGTTTATGAAAGATATTGAATCGCACCTACTTTGGATTGTTCTGTAGTCTGCAGAAAGACTATTGTGAACTATGTTGAGGTCCACAGTCTCATTTACTCAAAGGCCTTCCCCTTTCTCTTTTCATCTGCTCTCTCTTCTCTCGTCTGTCTCCACTTCATTTATCTTTATAACCCTGCTGAGACGCCTGACGTTTACCCATCATTTATCTGTCTGCTTTAACTTTGCAACATGTCTGTCTTTGTTGGATTAACACACGAAGTCCCCCTCCCGCATCTGTTTTCTCAGGTAACTCCAGCCTCTATCTTGTTTGTGTCCTATCTGTCATCGGGGTGTCAGACAACACGCAGACGTGGACACTTCTCCACAAAAAAAAGAAACAGTCTGTTTGTGCAAGCCTGTCATCTCCATCGCTCTGCAAAGAGGCCGAGACATGTTCTGTATCTCGACACATGCCGCGCCCGCCACTGACTCTCTCTCCCCCTCTCCTCTCCGCAGCCTTCAAAACCCTCCTGGAGGGAAGGCGTTCCGGGTGTTCGCCGTGATTTGAGTGCCCTGGAGGGCGGCTTCGCCAGACAAAAAAAAAGAAAGAAAAGAAGCGCACTTGGGCTGCTGAATAGGCGGTAATCAAGCCATGTTGTCAAAACTCAATGACTGAAATGCTTCTGGCTTTGCTACACTTGGAGGGTGAGAGGTCGTCACCATGACAGCGTAAACCCAGCAACAAAAACTTGACATGTACACAATGAGAACCTGTCTGTACTCACTCTCATGGAATTTTCCTTCTGTAAGCTTTAGCAGGACTTTTTTTTTTAAACTGTAAATATTGCTGATTATTTTGTTGTACATATTTATTAATAGTATTACACTTGTTTTTTATTTCCCCTTTGTGCCATTGTGTTGCCTTTTTTTGACAAATATTTGTGTATGATTATAGAAGTCCTATGATAAAACATTATAATGGCACTTAAGAATGAATACCATTTTTATTCTATTAATGTGGCACATTTTTTATTGGTGCATTGGAGCGGCATTTGTCATGTTTTGTACTTTTTAAAATAATGATTTGGTAAAGTTGTTATGCATTTATTTTTGTATGATTATGCTTCATATCAAAATGATTTGTAAAGGATGCTGCTATATGTTCTATGTATTGTTATTGTAATTGCCAGTCTGATGGGTTTTGCTTGTATTTTTCCAGATGATGTGGTTTTTTGTTTAAACTCCCTGCAGGTCGGGAAGTACACTCATCCATCAGAGTTGTCATTTTCTACAACAAAACCAATGTGCCTATGTGATGCAGCTTCTCCAAAGATATTGTCAGGTCATGTCCAATCGCCTCCCCTATAATTTTGGTAAACAGAAACAAGAATATGCAACAGTTACATTTCACACGTCATATAGACTGTTCACAGTTTCACCAGCTTTCTTTCAAGCTACAATCATTACAGTGGGCAATTAACTGTCATATTGTCTCTGTTTCTTTTTGCATTACATAGATTTTCCTACCTCAGGTTGTTGGGAAAAGTTCATTTTGCAATAAAACACTAGAATGACCACAAATGTCTCTCAGACATTTGCTTGCAGCATTTAAAGTCAATTCCATTGCCCTCGCATGTATTTAAAAGGACTTCTGCTTCTTCTAATCCATTGCCCCTAAATTTTAAATTCCATGAAAATGTATTTTTAAAAATTGCAAGTGTGGCATTCAGACTAACGCAACCACTGTGTTTTCCACTGAAAATCTGCGGTGTGGTCCTCTTAGCGTCCATCACCGGGGAGCAAAGTCGTCACTCCTCATTTGTTTCCGAGCAGCAGTGGAGCAAAAATGACCAGCTCATAATGGGTTCTACCATATCCATGTCCGACAGCGTTATGATGTCTGGAGGGCTGCAGTTGGTTGTGACTCAAGCTGCCACTCTCTGTTATTCCCCCAACAACTGCTACTAAATTCCACATGGTGGGCTGAATATATAGCTACAGGGGCTTATGACACCAGTGCAACAGGATATAAATGCAGTCTTGTTAAATTAATTGTCTTTATGTTAGTCAAGTGCATGTGTGTGGGAATGGTCATTATATATCTGTCTGCATTAGAAAAAAGTGTCACTGTGCTCACAGTCAGCTAATGATTGTGAACCAATGACATGTGGAGATATTTAAGAGATTGATATACTCTATTTTAACTACAGAGTTGCCCAAAACCTAAGAAAAGTGCTACTGTGCAGTGATACACTAAAACATGCACCTACAAGTTATGTTCAAATATAGAGCCAAGCAGGCTGCATATAGATGTGTTTATATGCATCTAATGTACATAAACCACCTCCTGTATGTACACACTGTAAAGTAAGATTGCATTATGAGATTATCTATATTTACTCCCACACACCTCTGCTGTGTTTGTATTTATATCTAGATTTTCTCTTCCTTGCACATCTAAACATATGTTTGGATTAAACTTGCTCTCTTGGGACTGGCTGAGCTCTCCAGGAGAAGAGGCTACGGGGAGATTGATAGGCCGTCCATGTCCACCCAGGTCCTGTGAGAGAAAAGAGAGGCATACATCAGACAGGTGTCAAAATTCGCAGCAGGATGCAGTGATCGGTGGCATTCAGAGGCTCTGAAGAATGAAAGGTAAGAGGACGAGCGGGATAGTGAAAGGGAGAAACCGGGGGGACGGAGGAAAGGGCAGAGAGATAACCTCAGGGTTTGAGGAAACAGCGTGAAGTTTTGATTTTCTGACACCCTTATGAGCATGACATTGGGACACCCTCTGCAGAGTTTCTCATCTTCTCATCAAGTTTCGAGGAAAAAAAAAAGTTTTGCAGCAGCACTTTTAGAACTTTGTTGGACACAGGTAGTTAAAAAAAAAATGCTGTGTGCTTTCAAATAATTAAAGAAGAGGTGCAACACATTAGCTGATAGAGATAAATTATTGTGTGCTTTCGCATGCAACCCACTGAGACTGTCCATTGGACCCACCAGACAGACGAGGATGCATTAGGAGCATACTGACAGAGCGACAGCCAAGGGCCCATTAGGACCAAGGAGACTGAGTGCCGTGAAGACAGATGGGATGAAAGACAAGCTTGCAGCTAGCGGGGTCTGCATGGTGCCACCAGTGTTTTCAGACTGTCGTTTAAAATAAGGAAGGCCATTAATAACCTCCTCACTGTGCTCTGCTCTGCTGCAGTCTGGCGCTTCTTGCAGAGCTAAATGTGGCGCTGCATGGCAGCAGACTGGCAGACTGTGTCAAAGAAACCATATATACCTGAGGAGAGGGAAAGAGAGATGAGAGATGCAGGCAAACAGACTGCATGTGCTTGTGCATTTGTTTGCGGTGTGTATGTGCGTGTATATTTGGGGCCTAATTGTATTTTTTTTACTTACTCACCTGTTTGTTTATGTCCTGGGTCTGTGCTGCCTGACCCACTATAGTTGGATGGGAATCAGATAGCGGTGATGCAGTCAGGGAGCCCGTCAGCACCGAATGAAAAGTTATGGTTGCCAGTGGTAATGACTGTGTTCCTTCTTGTCAAACCTTTACTTTGGCAGATGAACAAAACATAACATTTGACAGGGAGTGGGTTTTTTACCCTCATGATCCAAAAATATTACATGTACATAGCCACACTGTGAATGAGTTTTTGCAAAGATGGAGTGGGTACTTTGGTGGAGAAAAAAATAAGCTTTTCCTGAGTGGCAAGGTGACTCATATAATTATTGAGTTATTTTAGGCATATATGCTTTTAAAACAAACCTCTGACAAATCTTAGACATTTGATTTATAATAACCATTCATTACCAAATGGCTCTCGCGTGACCAACCCATCTAAGTACTTGACTGAAATTGAAAATCATAAGGCAAGTTTTCAAATTTGCTGTTATGGCTCATTCACTTAACGAATTCTCCTAGAATATGTTCAAATTGATACTTAAAATGTGTCAACGAGGAGGTAAAAGCGGATGGTTGGACCTGTGTGAAATGTTTTTGAGTATGTTTATGATGATTCCACCGTGAAACACATAAAAAAGGTTGTCTTTAAACTGCCCAGCAATGCTATCCAAACCTCACAATAGCTTTAGAGGAATATGTGACATGCCGAGATGAAGGCAGTGTTAGTTTACAAAGTCAAACCAGTGGTTGCCTTCATGTGAATAGCTATGCTGGTATGCTGCTGTTTATCTGTAATGGGAGCCTTTAGCGGCGCTTATTGTATCCTAGAACAAAATCGTGCCACTTGAGAGTGCTGCAGCAACACAATGTCAACAACTATGACTTGGCCGATGTGTTGTACCAGGTTAATTGCAGGGTGCTTTAACAGATCAAATACTCCCTCTGTCTTCCAATCCAACACAAATACAAGAGGCTTTCCACAAGAAAAGGTTCCTTTGTTTGACAGAAAATTAAGAAATGTGAGCTGTTGCTGCAGCAGGATTATTTTGTTCATGTATACTCAGGTGAGTAAACCAGATTTGGAGCATCTGGCGAAGTAATTCTTTACAGATCATGCTAAACACTACGCCGTGCTTGTACATATTTGCATGTTAGGTGCTGTGCTGTCTCTCATGGTTTTTCTCTGTTTTGTTCACTGGCATCACTGTATTCATATAGAGTGATTAACATTCATTCATCTTACTTCTGTCATGACAAGGCTACAGCTATATTTTCAAGTGCTTCATTGCCAAGGGGAAAAACCTGCACATCAGATGATTTATTGTCAACAATCTGCACCCATAAGACACCAATACTGACATTTGTTCCTGTATAAATCGGTGTCAGTCAGGCAGTTTTATGCTTTGCATGCAGATGTGGGCCACATGTAGACGTCTTTCTAAAACAAGCACTGTGGAATAGAGAAAATTGTGCTTACAGTACCTCTCCAGGATGGGCTGGCTGCCTCCCAGACTGCACTGCTGTTAGATCTGCACTTACAAACAAATAATGACAAGTCTGCATCAAATCTGGCCATTAAAAAAAGAAAGGCAAACTTCTCATTTAGAGAAGTATAAGTCTTCTTTTGTGAAACAATTTTAAGCCTGCCACTTCTCTCTAGTTACTTCCAAAGATCGATGTCTTACTTTTACATTGGATATTTGTACAAGTCAGCAGCTAAATGAGCAGAGGTTTCCTGTTTATCCTGCAGATATGGGTCAGTTGAGATTGCATTAATAATAAAAATAATAACAATACAATTTCTCATGAATGTGGCATCAGTCTTCACACACAAAGCCATGGATAATAGAGGAAATGGATTGAGTTTCAAAGAGCCCTGCCTATCTCAGGCACAATCTGACAATCTGTCAGTAAAACAAACACTTGTTTGCAAAGTGAAGGAAAATAAATGTCAGGAAAGAGCTGGAACAGAGGAAAGGATGCCTGCCAATACAACTAGAAACAGCCTGAAAAGCTACATGCAGTACAGTTGAGGGTCATTGCCAAACAATAAGGCCATGCATGGCAGATGGGCACACACACTCCTTTACAGTCAGTCATAATACAAGGAGAAGGAAGTGGGAGAATCTTGGGCCAAGGCCTGGAGGGCCTGGGGTGGTGGAAGAAGAGCGCAGCATGAAAAGTAAAAACTGAGAAAAACTCATGAAAAAATTCAGTTCATAGTAAACTACATCAAAAGGAATCCCAAAATAGGTTTGTTTTCAAGTTTTCTGCACAAGTCAGCAAAAATTATTCCTTTTGTAGCTGCCTGCAACACATGGAACGGCAGACAGACTTATGAGCAGTGGACAAACACAATTCTGTGACAGAAGTGCGCTGCTGTATTTGTACTGGGATCATGGTCAAGGTGCACAGAGTGCAAAATATAAAGAGCTGCAACGAATTGGGCACTGGTGATGGGCCACAAAATCATGGACGGGGCTGTCCCTGGACTCTGACGTCATCGCTGACCTTTCATGTATTTATGGAGGAGGTTTGATTTCCACTCATTTTCCATGCTCACACATGAGCCGTTGTGAAGCGGGTCCTGGAGGTAAAAGAGTAGCTTTGTTCTGACCTGGACGGTGAGCACTGGAGTCATGTGCTTCTGCCAGTCCCGAAGAAGGGCCCACAAGCCACGGCCACTGAGGAAAGCACAAGGATCACCTGTTTTATATTAAATCTGTCAAATTAAATACGGAAGTCAATAACCAGCAGTGCTCAAGGTGCAGTTGTAGCCAAATCTGAACCCCGGTTACTCTGATCACACTTGCTGCGACTGTTCTTAAACTGATTTGTGGGACAGGATGGACACATTTTGCAAAGAAATACACGACTGTGGACTTGAAAATTGATTCACTGTCACATTAAATAGGATGCACAATGACAAAGAGCAGGAGCAAGTGACAACAAACCGCCGCAAAGCATCTCTCTGTTCGGAGTAATGAAGTTATTGTGTAGATTTAAAAGGTATATGACAAATGACTTGCTCTGTAGCTGTCTGATTTCTCCTGTAATGCAGCAATACAAACTATCTGCAACACAGCTTATGTTGCTTATTCATCACCGTATGGGATTATAGCACACGCACAGAGATCTCATTATCATACATAAGAAACATGAAGACGTTTAAACAGCCCTTTCAAGTACTTGTAGCACTGCAGACAATATTGCCCTCTACAGGGCATACACATTAGTCACGCTTGTCTGTCTCTACTCATTTCTCTTTTCTTTTTTTCTAGTAGGGGATGTTGTGATGAGTTAAAGAGACTCAGCGCCACATGAGCTGATGAATGTATAATTACACAGTGTTTACGGAGCTCGAGGACCAGTGGCTGCAGGGTGGCACAGCGAGGAGGGAGGCTGTGATCCAATCTAAAGACCTCTGATCACACCCTCTTGACTCTAGCATCTGCCCTGCTAGTGTGTCCTCCAGCAAAAAAGCCCCGCCAGCTTAATGTGTGGTGCTTTGTAGTTGATCCTGACCTCTGACCTTACTCCAGAGGGTGTTGAAGACAGTGATGGAAACAACAAATCCAAAATAGAAATTAAAAGAAGAGGACAAAGAGTGAGGACAAGTATGATGGGAGCTTTTGACACACAAATAGGGGCATTTTTAAATAACTGAACAGAGAATTACAGCTCCGAAAATGCCTTATATATAGTTTCACTGCAGGAGCACAGACTTTAATTTATCACGATTCTCTAAGTATGAAAGACGATTAGAATGAATGAGATGGTCGAATGAAGGACCTGGTCAGTGATCCAAGACCAGCCACTCCTTCACTTAGAAAGTTGATGAATTCAGCTTCGGGTCTTTAAATTAGCTGTGCGCTACCAATAACAACAACAAGAAAAAAAAGAGAGACAAAACAGACATCTCATCACTCTTGTGGACGAGGATTGAGGCACCTATTTAACTCCTCTATCTTCCACAAGGAGCTGAGTATGATGAACTGTGGATTCAGCCTCCTCCGGCCGTTTTCTCTGAGAATCACCACAGCAGCAGCTCAAGTCTCCGGAGATGCAGCCTGGAGTTCAGCCTCACTGTGACACAAGATGGACCCCAATTTAGGACACAAAGACTGGGTCAAACCAGCAGGAGGTATCGCCTTTCTTTCCCTGAGAGCGATCCATTGCTTTTCTCTTCAACGTGTCCTCGCCCTTGCCTATTTTTGTATTCTCCCCTCAGCTTCAACCACATCTTCCGCTTTCTCTTTCACCAGTTTTCTCTGCGTGTTTTCATTTATCCTCGCCTATTAACATAATGATCATTAGTCTACCTGCAGAGTTTACCACTAAAGTTCAGTTTCTGACTAATGCACTCATTTACAATTAAAAAAATCCTCTCTCAATGCAAATGCGCTCGCTCTTTATTTCATTTAAGCTGGCTGGAATTTAAAATGAAAGGTGTATCTGCTAAATCACCTTGCAAATGAATTTGCGGAAGCAGACATGTGGCTGCAAATTAAATCCCATCCTCGGCTCTTCAGATACAATTTCTGGTTAATTTGGTAATGTGAGGAACCCTTGTAAGAGGCTTATACACTCGGCTCATACGCTCGTCTGCGACTGAAGTAAAGGACCCTCTCCACTCGCCCACTCTGATGATTCACCTTCTCCAGAAGGACAGAGAGGCCCTCCAACCACTTTTACCTCTAACTGTTATGGAGTAAATCACAAACATGTCATGGCCTGATCCTCTGGGACTACACACAACCTTTGCTGTCCTAAACTGCTGTGTGACTAACCAATGTCCTCCTTCTTGCAAGGGCCCACTGAGCTCAGAACAGCCCACATCTCTTATTCTGAGAAACTGGCATTTTTTTCCCTCTCTCTCTCTCTTTCTCTCTTTCCACACTAGCTTTTCTCCTCCAGGCATTGACATTTAATCAAACCCAAATCCCATTGTGCCTATTAACATATCAGGCTGATACGAGTTGCTGTAAAAAGCTTGAGTACAGAAACCCGGAGCAGAACATTACCATAACTCTGCCTGTGTGATCTCTATTTTCTCTCCTCCGCCTACATGTAAAAATGCTTACCTGGCAAACAACTAAGCACGGAGAAGCGTTTCTTTCTCACTCTCCCCCTCTTCCTCTCATTCACCCCTGCTTATCTTTTTAGAACGTGTTAATTATTTAGCTGTTGGTGCTCGTGAATGTTTGCCAAATTGCACTGAGACAAACTAAGCATTTAATGCAAAGGCAGTTTTAATATTTCACCAGACCATCAAAACCATCTAAACTTCCCCTCTGCGGTGACTGAACAAACAGTTAGGGGTAGTTTTTTTTTTTTTTTTTTTGGAGGAATGCTTAGTGCTTTAATGGATTTCTCTGTATAAATCATCATAGACGGGAAGAGGCTTGGATACATGATGCGAAACGTGTATGAAAAATGGTGATGATTACGAGGTCAATAGCTGATAGGTTGCCATATTGGACACAAGTTGTTTTCCGCAGCTCAGCAGATATTGGCTGCTTCGCTGGTGACCTTGGTGAAGGTCTTTCCTGCTCTTGAGTGAATCTCAACACATCTGACCCCGTTGGCAGCCGTTCATGTATATCAGGGCCATATGTTGGTTTGTGTGGCAGCCGACACGCTGAGCATGCAGCCTCTCTACCTGAGACCAACATGAGGCCAAACTGGTTGTTGGTCTCGTATCGCGGCAGGCAATTACTTCCCTCCAAAAAACTGGGACAGTTCTTGGTAATGACAGTCGCCAGAGCACAATATTTAGAGCAATGAAAAGAAATTGTTGCTGTCAGCATTGTTTTCTTAGAGAGAGCGTGACAAGGCAGAGGGAATGGAACGCGGCCATGTTCTACAAAGAGGATTATGAAGACAAAACAACTTTGACAAGTCTGAAATTTGAGGACACATCCAGGGAGATACGAAGACTATCAAAGTCAAGCTGTTTGTCGGAGGGGTGGCAGCTCGCTGTTGTGCGCGCGCCCTTGCGAGTGTGTGACGAATACAATGGAAAACACAGACATCGAGTTTTACCTCTGGACTCAAAAGCTGACACTTGACAGAATAGCACTTCTGAAAGTGGCAGCCGTCTGAACAAAAGCATCCCCTCAGCAGAGGATATTTGATTTCTGTGACACCGCGATAAATAAATAAATCAGTGCAAGCAACAGAATAATTGTGCAGAGATACAAAAGACAGGCTGCACTGGAACATCTGTGTCTTCGTTTGTAAAATGAAATCGGATCATTGGCTTTTTTTTCTCTGTTGTTCGACCAAAAAGTGTTCAAAAGAATCTTGGAGAAAAAAAAACTTAGATCTCCACTTAATCATATTGTTCTATATATAGTTCATATAACTCTATTATATAAGCCATTCTTCTTCCTCACATTTTAAACAACAGGAACAATGGCGGCCACAATGCACCTGAGCCATCTGCCGTCTAATTCCAAGGATTTCAATCTGCGCGATTGCACAACACGAGCTACGCCTCTCACTACATCCCGATCGGGATTACAGCTCTGGCAAGGATCAAATTTTGCTTCTGTGCTTTTATTTGTCAGTGCATTTTGATTGCCAATCTGCAGCATTTTATCTATACAGGCTGCAGGCGGGTGTCCGTATGCTTTGTACAGTGCGGTTTGCTTACAATTCATTTGATCTTTTAATAGGGCACTGGACTATCTGGTTTTTATTATTCAACAAATCAAACAACATCAATTCAGGGCCACCTAATAATGACAAAACGCAGTGCGAACACACTGGCAATCTCAGAATGTATTTCCTTATTAGTGGGCTGCCTGGTGAAAAATATGGAAATGATATTCATACTCAGACAGGTAATAACCAAAAGGCAAGGTACAAAGTGTGTTGCAAATTAGTCTGAACACTAAGCTCTGTTGTATATTTGCATTTTTTTTCTTTGAACATATTGTCGAGGGGGGGAGGGGGAAAGTGAAGGGCTGAATTTGAATGGTTACCTCGGGTTTCATAAGTTGCATCAAAATTCACTAAACAAGTAGTCTTATTAGACACATTGAGTGTTATAAATGATCAAGGAGAGCACCTTGATCTTGACCTTGAGCACCAGCTTATGCACAATTTCAGTGATCAAAAGGATGAATGATGAATGCCTAAACTAAATGAAACAGTCCGGGCCTCTATAGACTGTAGCAAAACATCAAAATACTCTGCCTTTACTGGGTCACTTCATCCTACACAGCCCGGTAACGTAATCAGGTTATTGTTGAGATTTCCAGCCAAACCCAACCATTTCTGAAATTCTAAGGTATGCAAGTCTGTTGTCTGTTTTCCCAATTAATTGGCAGATTAATCTCCAAAATAAAACAATAGTTGAACCAACAGATCACAAAAATATCAACTTTCTTACGACACAAGACAATGACAAGCAACAAATCCTTCCTCACATCTGAGAAGCTGGAAGCGGCTTAAAAATCTCTTAAACGATTAAGTGATTTGTTAAATTAGGTCCAATTAATTCTCTACTAATCAGCTTTGGAACAAAAAAAGATGACAATAAGAACAGAGGAAACATTAAAGCGACAAGTTGTAAGATTAAAAAAAACAAAAAAAGGCACAATAATGTATTTTGTCTTAATAAGCCAACATCTTAGTCTCTTTGGTGTTATTAGTCTTCACAGCATTATTTCAACAGATTTAAAGTCAGCAAACTCATTCTTGTAATTAGCGGCGAAGACGACAACAATGGATCAAAAAAATCTATGAAAGAAGCTAGCCGAAGTTACTAACTTTAATTAGCATTAAAAATCACACAGGCAGACATAAATGGAATAAATCTAAGTCAATAAATGCAGCTTTGACTTTGTACGAAGAAGAAGGTGTTAATTTAAAGGTTACACAATGCTGCTGATCATTAGATGCCAAGTATGTGTTTACAGAATACCATGATTGAGTGGTCCCCATAAAAACATCAGTCCACAGCAGGTTTAATGCCAACTAATGAAGCAGACAACCTTTATGCTTTTCATTGATTTTCTGGGGAAACAATTATTTTAGCAATTAGCCTGTTGATTGTTCTTTCAATTGGGTAATTTACAAAATGCAAGAAAATGGAAGTTTCAAAAATCAAAACAATTACGCATATTATCACACAAGACAATTAAAAAAAAGCAGCACAACCTCCCATCTAAGAAGCTGAATACTGCTTTAAAAACGAGCTAATTGATTTGCTAAATTAGGTCCAAATAATTCTCTATGCATCTATTTAGCAACTAATTGTTTCATTTTTTTTAAACAAAGAAATGACAGTAAGAGGTTAGAAAATATAAAAGTGAAAACAAGCAAGATTTAAAAAACAAAAAACACTTAATAAACAATTACCTTAGTCTTTACAGTACTATTATTTTAAACTGCAACACCTCAAGCCAACTGTGCTATAGAACTGGCTGTGAATGAATAATACAACAATGGATTGAAATAGTATTAAAAAAATCATTTGTAAGAGGAAAAATTGGACATTTGTTCATTTAAAGGTTACATAGTGTTGTTTGTCATTATATAGCTATCATCTGATTACAGCCACATGATCACTGGGGTTAATCCTTATAAATAAAGACCCACCAACTAGACAACCATTAGCATCCAAATTAGGCGATGCATCCAGCTACACAGTGTGTTTAAGAATCATAGGAAAAGCCTGGGAGCTCCACGGTAAAGAAACTAGACTTATCTTTTTGAGTTTTTGAAGATGTCTCATCCGAGATGCTTCATCTGTGACCTTAAAGAATCTACACAAGGCTGAAAAAAAATAAAACAAGTGATAATGTCCAAGTAAATCCAACTTTACTGCCATTGCACAGTAAAAGTATAAAACAAGAAAATGCAGTTTAG
>NW_007577856.1:592552-614944 GCF_000690725.1 Stegastes partitus | reverse complement strand
CTCCCTCACCATGGCTTCCAACTTCAACGACATAGTCAAGCAGGGATACGTGAGGATACGGAGTAAGAAACTGGGGGTGAGTATACTGTTGCACTTGCTGTCTAGCGAGGAGGAATAGAAGGAGGAGGTGGTGTAGGAGGAGGAGGAGGAGGAGGAGGAGGAGGAAGAGGAGTTCCAGTTGTTTGCAGTCAAGGGCAGCTGGATTAAGAAAGAGGCTTTAATTGCTCCGTAGGCAGCCGTCCTGCTGTGAGCTCTTCAAGAGGAAAAACAGATTAGAGCAGCACGAGCAGCGGCCAAGTTTCGCTCGCTGCTTTTGTGCACAAACACTCGCGCGCAGACGGAGATGCTGCTGCTGCTAAAGTGCGGATGATTGACAGCCGGTGTCATGTGCGCGTGTTTGTGAATCATGCCCCTCTCCTCCTCCTCCTCGTGTTTTCGGTTTCTGCAGCTTGCAACTTCATGTCATCTGGGAAATTTAGTTTGCAAGTAAATGCAAATATCAAACCATAACTTTACTAAAAAAAAAAAAAAGAGAGAGAAATCTATCCATTAAGAAATGCAAACTAATGAGTGTTACATATGTGTGCATGGTGTTATAGAGGCTGTAAGACAGACAACACTCTCCTGAGGATTGTCTTTCATAACAGTGAATTATCAGCCAGTGCAGCCCTACTGTACTTTAACTCTCTTTCAGCCTCCATGAATTATTCCCAGCTACTGAAAAGTCTCATTGAAGTCCAGCTGATCCAGTGTGAAGGCAGCCCCCTCGGTGGCTTGATAATGGATTCCCATTGAGATACAGCAAGGAGGGGAAAAATGGGCCGAGTGCGTAAATTGAAATGAATGATATATATTCAATTATGAGCGCCTTATTGTCTGACTCATAAAGCCATCTGCTTTTGTTCATACTTCCAGCTCATTACGCTAACAGTGCGGGCACACTCCCTCTCCTCTGATGAAGTGTGATGATGGGGGCTAATGATGTCTGCCACCTCACATCATCACCTGTCTTCATCAACACTGTTCTACTATTGTTTGCTCAGGATACCTTTGATTGCACTTTGAGAGTAGCTGTAGTTGTGAAACCCCCTCGCTGCCTGTGCAGGACCTGAAAAAACACAAGACATCTCATGTTGTTAACATGCAAATCAGCTTGTACAGTTGACTCAGTTTGTTTGCTCCTTGCATATGCTGTTAGCAAGACGCATTCAGAAAACGTGGCTCGGCTTATGACTTTGCAAAGCAAGCGAGGATGCATGCTGTGTTGGCTGGTGCTTGAGGTATGGATGCCGTATCGCTGCCAGCTCCGCATCTCATCCTGCTGTTTGTGGAGAAAAAACAGTTTGTGTCCTGATCGCCCACTCCCTCAGCCCTCCACCGCTTGCTGCTGTTTCATCATAGGAAAGTCATGCTGCGATAGCCTCAGAGGACCTCGGTGTGGGTAGGCAGAAAGTATTCATCTGTCCACGCTCGGGTTAGTTATTCCAGGACAATTCTCGTTGCGAGTCTTGACGGAACAAAACAACAGCACCGAGGTGTCCCTGAATCAACAGGCGCTGGTGCATCTCTGTGATTATTCTGCCTTTTCTGTATGGAGGAAATCATCATCAGCATCATCAGTGCTAAATTGGATTATTTCAAGTGTTGTTGTGTGTGTATTTTCAGAGAGATGAAAATCCAAATGTGTGTGGGCAGAGTGGAGAGATACACATCTGGGTGAAGGGGGGGAATGAATCACAGTTGGCTAAAATCCACACAGAAAAAGTGTTGTTTTGCAGCCTGTTTTGCAGCCCAAACATCTTATTTACTTTTATTTTTGTCTTAATTTTCTGTTCTGCTACTGGTGGCTCAACAGCTCAGCAGTGTTTGTGGCTGTGAAGCGAGATTTGAGGCATCGTTATCCTGTCGCACAGATTCAACCGGAAGGGTGACTGAAAACAGTCATTTTCAGTAACATGGACAGGAAGATGCACTGACGTCTGAGCTTCTTAGGATTCCTCATCAATATAATGCAGGCAAAAGTGCAACACAGACCTCCATCGAGAGAAAAATCCCCTTTGACATAACTGTACCCTTCCCTCAAACTTTGAAAACAGTAAAAAAATGCTCATTGAAAGTTCACAGAGGTGGTTGATCAATGTGGTCTAAAAACGGCCGGTGCTGATATTTATTTATCGTCATCCAATGGAAAACATGGAATGCCAACATCACGTTGTTGTTTTTTCCATCTGATAAAATATCAAAAATATAGTAATATTAATAACAAATGAGACACAAAATCTGCGTTGCCTCTTCAGTAGATCTGCACTCAGTC
This sequence comes from Stegastes partitus, assembly GCF_000690725.1. NCBI lineage: Eukaryota > Metazoa > Chordata > Actinopteri > Pomacentridae > Stegastes > Stegastes partitus. The sequence continues at coordinate 612,630 of NW_007577856.1, read as the reverse complement.
TGCAGTGCTCTTAATTTGAAAATTATGTCAATTAAATACATTTCCACAGTTATCAGCAGATTGCAGCATCTCCTACTGGTTTGGAAAAAAAACAAAAAAACAACTTGTTAATGTCTGTGTAAGCATATCGTGTCGCTCCCTGTTGTCAACGCAGTGTGTTGTACTGCCGTTGTGTACAGATTTATCTTGGCTGGTATGCATCGTGGAAAACAACCCGTTAGCTGTGGTAGCCGGTGCAGACCAAACTCCTGTTAGCCGTCGACCAATACGAATTATTTCAAAACGCTGTTCAATCAAGACGATTTATTCGTCTGTCGCTGCAGGTGACGTCTCCAGCATGATTGATTTAATTGAACAAACTTGCCAAAATTCCCAGATATTCAACTTACTATCACATAAAAATGTGCATTTTGGGTATTTTAAAGTGACTGTGAGATTGTTCATCGCATGGAAGTTAAATTATTGACTCATCTATTTGCCTCTAAAGCCAGAATTCTTGAATATTAAGTGCGTAAATACAAGCAGCAGTTGAAAATTGTCACTGAAAAGCATCTGAAACTGGCAGCATTTTCATCTAAATAAGCAATTTGATGGGAGAAAAAGAAAGCAAGATTACAAATTTGACACTTTTGGACATTTTTTTCATACTCTGTGCTGCAGACGAATTTTGCTCGGCTCTGAAACGCTGTCGAGGTTTGACGGCCGGACCTGCCTGTCGCAGCAGCTGACTTCTGTGTGAGCTATCTCTGCCCAGCTGGAGTTTTAGGCCACAAAGGTCCTTGGGGTTTTCCTCCTCATGTGATGGTTATTTAATGTTTTTTCAGCGCTTTAAAGGTCTCTCAAATATCACATATCAGGACTTTGCATCACAGTTGACCTTCTAATGCCCCCCCACATGGGTCTCTATTGTAATGCTGTGCCATTTAAAGCGTATTATACATTATTTTTTATTAGAAAGTAGTACCGCCGAATGGTTCTCCTTATGCGATATGTATTAACGTGGCCACGGCAACACCAACAGCTTTGGCTGAACTCATCAGCATCACTCACTACGATTGGCTCATTTCCAAACCCCATCATGTGTGAAGGTTGAGGCCACGAGGTCAGGCCTGTGTTCTGCAGAGTGATCAAAATTACCGACTGGGCCACTTTCTTTCTCTCTCTCTTTTTTTTTTTTTTTGGGAGGATGTTTGTTTTCGTTTTTTTTCCCTCCGACATGAATGTCAACGATTTCCTACATTAGCCGACTTCTTTGTCTCGTTGTTGGCTGAAAAGACAACGGTGCAGTGTTCCTGAATGCACAAGTAGTCTCTCTTTCCTCTCCTTTCTCACATTTCCCCCTCGTCTTGCTCACCTCTAAACCCATTCTCTCACCTCTCGTTGCCTCCCCCCCCTCCCTCCTCCGCATCTCACCTGTACTCCCCACCACGTAACAGTTACCGCTCTCATCTCCTTTCCCCTCTATTTTATCTCGCTTCCTCTTTTCTTCCCCCTCCCCGCCCCCTTTATCTGGCTATCTCCCTCACCTTATCCCCCCCTTTTCTCTCTCACCTTTCTCTCCTTCGCTGGCTTGTAGACAGCTGCAGGACCGAGCACAAAAGCATCCTATTCATCACCCCACACTGCACCCTCCATAACCCCAACAGGCTATTCCCCCTGACACAGTGCAAAGGCACACACACACACTATCTCTCTCTCTCACACACACACACACTATCTCTCTCTCTCACACACACACAAGCACACACAAATTGGCTTGGTTCAACACTGAAAAATTGGCACACGCATGCACCCGACAAACAAGTAAACAATCTGCTGCCAGAGAACAGTGTGTAGATTCTCAATTAATTTTAATCCTGTGGCTTTGTACCATACAGTATTTTTTTTATTTTTATTTTTTTTTTTACTACATGAAGACAAACTAAATGCTCACAAGAGCCAAAAAAAAACAAGTGTCTCTGTGAAGAGAAAAACAAAATCTGTGGCTGAGAAACAGCGGTAGCGATACTGCCGTCATCAGCGCAGCCCCTCCGTTGCTTTCCAGCTTAAAAAACGTCCGATGCTATCAGCTGAATGGGCTCCTCTTGAAGGGCTGAATAACGTGACCTTTGAGTAATTTGTGTGTCAGTCTCAGACCAGGTACATGTTTCCCAGGTTTAGGATCACTGTGGTAAATAGAAAAGGTCAGCCGCTGAATATTTTCTCTCCCCTTCCCCTCCCTCCATCTGTCCAGCTTTTCTCGAAGCCTTTAACAAAAACGCTCAATTTAAGTTTGCTGCCGGTGAGTTTGTCTGCCATTCTCTCCATTCACAAACATGTTTTGACACTTCAAAGAGGCTGTAGATCAGATGCGGGCTCGCAGGTGGTTACAGATATGTAATATTTTAAGCAGACGCTTCACACGAAGGCTTCGCACTTAGACGGGTTGTTAAAATGTTTCTCACCACAGTAACAAGAATATTTTAATTTGAAAAAAAAATCACATGCAGCATTAACATGTTTTTTTAAATGTTTTTTTTCACACGCAAACTTAGTATAAATCTTTTTAGCAATGGATGACTACATGTTGTGTTTAATAATGGAGAAGTCATTTTTTTAAATAAGGCTTTTTACTAAAAACAGAATCAAAACAACAAACTTGGGGCCTGGAAAAGAAAAACAACTTGTTGAATGATGCTGTAAAGCCAGATCGAGCTAAATTGAGTTTTTTTATTATAATATTTTAAAAGTATTGATTTTAGTAGCTTTAAAAATGTGATCATATTTTACATGGTACCTTAGCCTAAACTACTCTCTTCTGGTGCCAATTAGTAGACCAAATATGCAAATTTCTCAGCCACCTTGCTGTTGATATGTTGTGTTGATTTTTCTCAAAGCACCACTCTGTGAGTTGGAATAAATTCCAATGGACCTCTGAAAAAAAAACATCAGGGAGTGTACCTTCATTGTGCAAGGTAGCGAAATTGGTCCAACTTTAAATTACAACCAACAAACTAACTTTAAAAAAATACAAATAATATGCGCTGTATATAATATACTGCTAATGTGAGTCATAAAAGCGGGAATAAAATTGAAAGGGGCAACGCTACTGCCTCTAAGTGCATTTTTGGAGAGCGCCTTGGTCAAACCGCAACATTAAATGTCAAAGCAGAAAACACATTAAAAATGCATTACGTCTGGTCCAGAATGAGGAGGAGTGAAAATACAATCAGACAAAAGTCTGGATGTGAACAAATAATCACTAAACCAATAATCGGAGCTGCTGCTGAGAGTTTAAGTTATTCATCATCCTAACACAAGGATATCATTTGCAAAAACAAGAGTATCGTCCTGTTTATAGATTTGCAGAAATGATTTGGGGTCTTGAAATTACTTTTTTTTTTATACAAGTGAGCCATTTCACGGTCTTATGTATGCATACAGTTTGTTTTGTTGCAAATGGCCCGATGCAATTTATGGACTTAAAAAAAGCCCCAAACAACTAGTGCAGTTCAGTGGGTGTTTGATGTTCATCACCTTTGGTCTCATTGGGAGCTATTTGCGAGGTCTGAAGGAAGGCAAGAATTGTCCCAGAGATTGAGCAGAAATTTAAGCAAGGAATAATTTGTTTGTTGTTGTTTGAACACGTCAAATTACATGGAGTAATACCTCTGTCAGCTATACTGGTTCAGTGGTTAGACACCAATCATGAATGTTTACTCATGAGTTAAATGTAAGATGCGTTTTTGCGCTATTGGGGAAGAAGTGATGGCTTTAAATACTACAGTTGAAGACCGATTCTATTCCATTCAGAGCTGAAATAATTAGTTATTTAACTGATCAGTCAGTCGACTAAAAGGCATCAACATGACCTGTCATTTGTCAGTGTTTATCGGTTTCAGCTTCTCACACAAGAATTTATCTGTTTTATATCGTGACAAATAGAACATCTTTGGGTTTTGAACTGGTTGACATTGCTGATCGCAGTTTGAAGTTAAAAATAACTAATTGTAACGAAAATATCTGTTACCTGCTGCTCCAATTCCACGGGGGTTTGATTTTTCATGTAATAAAGGCACCTTTGGTGTAAATTCTCGCCGCTCCTGACTGCACAAAGAAATTACATTCAATACATTTTGTAGTAATTTTAACGCATTTTCACAACCGGTTTCCAGCAGCACAGTAAACTTCCAGGCCATCTCATTTATTCATTAGATGTAATCTGCAGCTGAACAAAAGCCATTTCAGAATGAACTGCTTTTAAATAAATACATGCCTCAGCTCGGACTCCCAAAAAGAATCTTGAATCTTAAGGAAAAAACACATCTAGGCTGCGAACCATCACAGGAGGTGGCAAGAATAAAAAATCTTCTGTGGCGATTCCAAAATGTGCATCTTTAAAAAGCAAATTAAAACGTCAAAACACAGAGTTATGGAGACCTTTGATACCTGAGTCTGATATTTAGCTTCCAGCTTCCAGTGCTCAGTGATAAAGACATTAACAGCACAACTAAAGCAGCTTTTTGTCCTTTTCATCCATAAATATAAAGACAAAATCGAGAGTTATTACTCTTTAAGTAGTTTTCTGGACCCAGCGCTGCTCCCTCTGCGTACAGTAACTCCCTCCATTAACAGTTTTAGTCCTCTTTGTCTCTCTCAGCTGTTTTTTAATCACAAGTGGGTATTTGTGTCCTGCAGCCATTGTGGCCTTTACGTGGACTGCATGTATTGTGATGGTGTGTGGGTATGTTCCCCCTTATTGGTGCACAAGCGCCCACCAAAGCAGAGGCAAAGCGGTGGAGAACAATGTGTCTATTGTCCAAGATGGCACAGCCATTTAAGATAGGATCTTGCCACTTCCATGCACTCACTATTAACAATGACAGGCTGTCCAGAGTGCTGGATGTCAGGAGATTTTTCATCCCGAGAACTGTACTTGTCAGTGGAGCGTAGAAAACACACAGTCAGCTGTGTTAGACTTTTAGCAATTGAGACTTCCAAACAACATGGACAAATGTGACTGAGGCTGAGCAATGAAATCAGATTATATCAATTAGCAAATCATTCCTTTCTTACATCCACTGGCTAAAATTAGCTCGCGTTCTCCGCTCCGTCTTTCTAATTACCGAACAGAAACCGAAGCAGACAGAGAGATTTTTAATACGCCTAGTTTTGTTTGTGATTTTTATTTGTGCCTCGTGGGTGCGTGCAGCCTACTTTGAGCTCCTCCTTTTGTGATAGATGCTTTTGAACTCGGTGCATTAATTCACAGATATGCAGAGCTATACATTGTGTGGTCATTTCCTTTGGTTTCCATCAGCTTCCTCCATCAGACAAAGACCTGAAGACAAATCACCGGCTCTTATTGGCCCTGATGAATTGCATCTCTAGCGGGATATGGGAACAACAGCCCAACAGCCGTTATTCATGGTGAAAAATGTGCTTCTATTATATAGTCACTTTCATAAATAAATCTCTGCCTGGACCTCACTTGAACATTTCACATCATTGATTCCCGTTGTTCCTAATTATCAAAAAAGCTTTTCGTCATGAGCAGGGACAAATGTTGTTATTAGTAGTTAGTAATGTCTAAAACCCAACTGATGAAGTGATGCACCATAAAAAGGCTTTGTGGTTAATATCAACGCTCTCTTTTCTTGCCACTTGTAGTTTTTCTGCGGTTTTGTACAGATAGCAGGACAATCTGTCCTCCCCTTTGGTCCAGACTGAAACATCTCCCTTTAAAGCTCTATAACTACATGAGCTGCCATAAAAAATTTGTACATTTCACATTCATGGTCCCCAGAGGATGAGACTTACAGACTTTGGTGAGCCTCCTTTCTTCATCTAGAGCCACCGTGAAATTCCCATTTGTGGTTTTGAGTGAAATATTAGATGACTTACTGTGAAAAATTTGTTACAAGCGCGCTCATGTCCGCCTCGGGATGAATTGTAATCCCCTGACTTTACCTCTAGCGCCAGCATCGCATCAGAATTTTAATACTTTGGACAGCGTATGCTAACATGCTGCACTAAGCTGGTGAACATAGCAAACGCTGTACTTGCTGAACGTCAAGCGTGTTAACATCAGGATATCGTGATGCTTGTTTGGATGTTTGCATGCTGAGTATTTAGCTCAAAGCAAACGTGTGCTGCTGAGTGCAGAGCTCATTTAAACACGATGCAATTGCAATGAAGAAAAATCGAACACATTCTGGCTCAGTATGTATTAAACAGGTGATAGATTTTCCATTTTTCTGACATTTATCAGCCTCCTGCTCTGTTTTGTGGGTTCACCAGTGGACAGGATCAAAATCATTTATCGGATTCCAAGATCAGACATGAATACTATGCACTTCTCCTCATGGTGTAGTCTATTATTGCCAAAATATACATATTTCAGATCACCACTTTTGTTCAAATTACTGAGTACTTTTAGTGCAAGACTATTTAAGACTATTTTAATACTGTCAGTGCACTTTATTGAGATTTTACCTCCACCCGCCTCCAGCCATGAACAAATTGGATATTCCTGCAGAATCACTCCGAGTGCTGTCACTGTTCAGTCATAAAGTCAGCTGGACCAGCGTATGTCTCTCAGCAGTGTTTTACCACAGAATCTACTTTTCAGTAAAGTTGCTGGAATAAATTCTACGTCGGACTTCTCGTGGCTAAAAAAAGACCCACAGGATTCTAATAATCTTCCCTCCGAGTTAAATTAATTCCATCAATAATGCCACTTGTGGATTTTTGAAAGCATTTTTCGCCATATCCGTCTGATCCACGTATTTCACCTCCCGTGCCGGGTTTTACAGTAGCACTGTATTGCTACGATGTGCAGATATACTGGAGTCACACCTATAAAACAACAGGCCTAGAGGAATCTATCATAGCTCCATTAACACTTCTTCTTCATCCTCCTCTCCTTGCCTTCCTCCCCTCATTAATCAACAGACCAGCCCTCGGGGCTCTACTCTGCAGCCAAGCTCGGGTTTGTGTGTGTGCGTGCGAGTGTGCGTACAGTATGCGGGCATTGTGTTTGCGTGCATTTGCATATGCATGGCTGATTTCATGTGTCGGCGCACTAATGACCAGCATCCACAGCGATTTTCTTTGTGTACCAATGTGTGGCATTTAATTTTAGTTTTCTGAGAGATTCTCTGTCATGAGTTTCTCAAAGTGTTGCAAGATTCACTTTAGTCATTATGTGATTCTGAGAAATTGTATCAAATCCGCTTCTCTGAGATGAGTTGTCCTACCTAGGAATCACATTTGTACACGCAATTTCAAAAGGGAACTAGATGAAGTTATTCTTGGAAAAAAAAAAAAGCAAAAAAAAGCCCATCCCTCCCTACCTTTTATGTTTGATTCACAATCTATAATGAGTTCTTCTCCTGCAGTTACCTTTCATCAGCCTGCTTGCCAAGCACATTCAGTACAGTGTGCAGCCAAAGATAGCCTCAGCTGTGTGTCTGTGTGTGTTAAGGGGCTTGTCTTTGTGTCTGTGTTCTTAATTTACTCAGCGCAGCCGCGTAGGTAAACATTATTATGACCTCGCTTAACAAATAATTAAATATTACACCTGATCTGCTTTAAATGCAGGGAAATAACCTCGATGAATAATGTAAACTCAGCCCGTGCTGTCGGCTAAACAAGGCTTCTGTTTTTTTTTTAGAACGCGGGCTCCTGGGTCGGCGCTCTATTATTAATGTGTTGTTAAAAAAGCCTTGACCTCAGACTGTTGTTTAAGTGGCAAAAAAAAAAAAAAGCAAGTAGTTCATGTCACCCGTCAGAGTTGGAGCTCTGTTTTGTTTCTGTTTTGTTTGGTGGCTGAGTTGGTACACTCTCCTTCCCCCTCCCCTCTTTCTTACTCAGGGGAGTTCTTTTAATAGTAAGGAGGTGACAGTTTACCTCTCGCTGAGCACCGAGGTGACAGTTTTGGTACCTGCCCAGCTCAGGCATCGAATGCTACACCTCACTCGCTCGAGCTGCCCGCACAAGCTGCACGCTTTTTTTTAAATAAAAATAAAAATTTGCACTCCATTCTAATGAGCCGAAGTGACCTCAAGTGTAGGCCAAGGCAATCTGATCCCCTTTCTATTAAACAGCTTTTAATATTTCCCCAAGAATTATTGTTCGGGGAATGAATTTTGGATAAGGTCTGCCAAGGGAAATGGAGCACACAATAGTCGCCTTGGCAGTGGCACGTTGAGAGGATCATTTAAAGGTCATAATGGAGGAAATAATGGCTCTTAAGGGTCATAAAACAATAGAAAACATGAGGTTATTGGATTAAATTTCAAAATGAAATGTAAAATAAAGAAAGAGGAGTTAATGTGGCAAACTTTTGACCCACCATGAATTGTAAGTATGCCGGCAGATTAGCTAATTTAACAAAAAGGAAGTTTGAAGTTGAGAACAGGCGCTGGGGTCAACGTTAACTGGTGTTACCTCCCCTCGCCACTCATACAGCAAACATCCCCCTCTCTCCCACTCCCACTCCTCCCCCTCTTCTTCATGTTCCCAATTGTTCGCTCTCGTTTCAGAGAAATGTCTGTTGGGCAAAGTGATAATTGCATTCCTCAATGATTTCATGCTGAGACACAGAGTGACACTGAATCACAGCCCACTTATTCCAAGGGAGTGTGTTCTTTGGGAGGAAATGAGACAAAAACAATATGACAAACTCCATCGGACCCCGTTCTTTGACATAAAAGTCCGCGTTTCCCTCACTGGCGCACGCACGTGTTTATTCCCCCAGCGTCCTCTTTGATTTGCAGACCAAATGTGGCTGAGTCAAGTTAGTTCCAGCAAAGCACAAATCTCTGCTTTCTGGTTGTGAGGGAATGGTTGTTGCAGACACAGACCCTGCTGCTTTCCCAGCTAACCGTATCAGAGAAGCAGCCCGAACATCAGTGAGCGAGTACCTCTTTAGAATTAATCCTCGGGGTTGGGAGGGGAGGAGGAGGAGGAGGGGGGGGAATGACTGCACCAGTGCATGAGGATTACTGCTTTTAGGGCTTCTGATGAAATTCAAATAACAAACGCTCGCACAAAGTGTCCTGGAAAACACTCAGCGTTTCGTAATATCCTGCTAAACATGCAAATATTTGCTGGAACGCTGCACAGTGGTCTGTGCCTCATTCGATTTCACAGTCTTTATTGATATGATAATCAAGTGGTCAGCTAATGGTAATTAAGCTAGTCAATTGGTGGGGTTGCATCATAGTTGTGGGCTAAAGCTCCTTTCATCCTCTTACTTTATATTCTCTTCCCACAGAGGCTAGTCGGTCACTTCAGAGGAACTGTATTTGGTTTCCATGTAACGGCCCCTCACCTGTTGGCCTAGATGCTAATTTTTCTGGTCTGGAAGCTGCGAGCGACGCCATCACCAACATACTAAAGTGGAAAATAAGGCTTTGCACTACATAGCAGCAGGACCTAAATGGAGTTTTGTGCTTTTTGTGCATTCACGACGTAATCTCCTTCACTTATGGATTTAGTTCAGTTTAACATTCAGCCTGGCTAGAGGATACGCAGTGGTGGACAACTCATTCCAGTCTTATAAGGAAAATAACACTGCGCCGTATTGTTGCCCTCTTTCTGCGGTGGTCTCAGTATGCTTGTCGGTGAGGGCATTCTGCCATAGTCAAATTCTTTGTCTGTGTGTTATTGTCTGTGAAAGCTCCAGCCTTGTACATGGATTAAATGGAAATTGCAGTGTGTGTGTGTGCGCGCTTGCGTATGTGTGTGGAGGATTGCTGACTAAAGCTGTAATATATAAAGAGGTTTGGATGAGGGATGGTTTAAAGAGCAGGCAATTGTCATAATGATGACTTAAAGCAAAATTGCCCCACCGTAAAAATGTTTTACACATGCATGCGAGTCCACCACAGCCTCGCGCTCTGTAGCCAACAGCGCCTGCCAACCTCAGTGTCACTTGAATCAATAGCGGTTAAAATATACGATAGAATAACTTCAACACAGTGAAGTAAGCAACATTATAAAATGCTATTGGTAGATTATGGGATTATGATTGCTGTGTAATCCTTTGTCCTCTCCTGCACTGTCAAAAAAAAAAAAAAAAACTGTGTTTCCTTCCTCCCGTAGTCGCCCTGAGAGGAAACTGATGGAGCCACACTGTAAGATGACACAGCCAATGTCCCACCCTGTTTAGACCAGAAATAAAATCTCCCCACTGCTTCTTTCTCATACCTGAGAGAGAAACTTCAATTTTGACCCACATCTCCTTCAGAATAATTTGGCTGCTATTTTTGTGCCTTGCTTAAAAAAAAAAAAAAAAAAAAAAAAAAACCCTGCTCTGCTACAGTAGCCGGCCGTGATGGCTGGATCCACATAGTGAGTGACATTTTAACTAATGTTTTTCAGCTCAAGGCTGCGCTGCCCAGCATGGGTCAAACATCTCCCTTGTCTCCCTCCTCCCCACCCACAGTAATAAGAAACAACAGTAGAAAAATACCTTTCCTGCGCTCGACAGTGTTATTTGCATGAGAATCGGAAGGGGGTTACATAAGGTTGCAGGAGAAAGCTCGGCTTGTAGTTTTCCGGGGGGTTTGAAAAAATTTGGAGGATTCTTTTGAACTGTACTGCGGAAGGTAATCACGATCTATCCTCGATGATTGGACCATAAATTCTATTTAAAAGCATAATTTATCATGCATCCTAATGGAAAGCTGCAGCCACATCCTCTGTGGCTCTTTCAGCCCAGCGTGCTGCTCTCACCACCTCATGATCACTTTCACCTTCAGAATTGCTCTTAAGCAAGCTTTCTTTCAGCTCTCTTTGAACTCTTATTTTTGTCTCTTTATTTGCAGCTCTTTTTCTTATTTATCCCTCTCGCTGGCTTTTTCCCACTGCCCTCTTTTATTACTGTCCATTACATGGTCTTTTAATACCGCCTGCCCTTGCGTTCTTTGTCACAGTGGGCAGAGGGACTCCTTTTTCTTTTGGCGAGGAATCAGCTGGAACCTGTTGTCCATCATATTTCATGCCACATTGTGACCGGTATCCAGTTTTCGGCTATGAATACTCCACTATGAATACTGCGCGTGATGCCGCCCACAGCCAAGGCCTTAACAAATGAAATAAGGGTTGCTAATACTATGATATTACATTTTTTGGGGGGGACCAGTTTGGTTCATGAATGTTTGATGAGAATGTCCAATCATGCATAGACAGAAGAAAGAGATGAGGAATGGCAGAGGAGAAATTTAGAAGAGAGAGAAGGGCAAGAGACAAATCAGGCTTGGGAGAGAAAGTGAGGAGGGGGAGTGTGTGTGTGTGTGTGTGTGTGTGTGTGTGTGTGTGTGTGTTTGGGATGGAGTGGAGGGGGCCGGTGATTACTTGCTGCTGAGGTAGCACTGCATTACACATGAGGATTTGGAATGGCCCAGATAAAGTAATCTATGATTAACTGGGGCGCGGCTGGCTCGCCACCCTGCCAACAGCTGTAGTCGGGGGCGAATTACAAAATTATGGGATGTCCAAACATTTTAGATGCAGCGGGAAATATATTTCGGTACGGTGGTGGGGGGGGTGGGGGGATGTTGGGTGGGATGAGAGTTATGTATGAAGTCAAAGGTGTCAGCTGGCAGCTCGGGGACGAGAGTGACAGAGGGGAGCGGTGGTGCAATTAGGACAAAGTTTTTTTGTAGTCGTTGCATTCGGTGGAGAATTGTTAAAACGGTGGCGGGGTAGGATTTGGGGAGGGGAGCCGCAGGCTGGGGTCGTGGTTTGGAGGAGTGATCGCCGCAATGATTGCTGCAGCGACTGTCCGACGGGATAACAAATCAAATTATAAAGATGGACACCCCGGCACAGGCCCCGCCGCCGTCTGAAATTGATTGCTAGCACCAGGAGCTGATATTGTGGGGTCTGGTCTGTCATAGTCTATCAGGCGTCATTATCACCAAGGGAACACTAAACCTTATGCAGAGCTGAATGAGGAGGAAGACTTCATCCGCAGTGCTGCTAGGAATCGGACAGAAAACAACAACACGGAGCAGAAACACGCTTTATCGCATGTTTGTTTTTAATGTGGTCATTTCAAGGTTAAAAATGCTCCATTCGCGACGCTGTTAAAAATAGCAAAATGTTCCACATCGTGGAGCTAAATCCGCTCTGTTATCATCATGTCACAGTGTTGCAGGACTACCTTGATTGAAGTGCTCTCATGTCTTGCATTGTCTGTAAGTACAGCAGCAATCATCTTTAAATCATAGTTTGTAGGACATGAATCATCACGAGGTTACAAACCCTTCCCACATTCATCCCATCTTTTTATCAAATATCTGAGGAATAATAAATGCGCTCGGGCCTCTGAGGTATTACGATTGTGTTTCAATATTCACTAGTTCTCCCAATCTAGCAGACAGCTATTTTTATTCCGCCGTGTGATTAGTCATTTAGCTGAAGCGAGCTGTCATTGGAAATCATTTTCATGTCTTTAGACGGTTCCTCAGTTCATCCAAATGACGAGTGATTTTTCCTGTGGGGGGAATAGGGCCCATATTTTATTGAGAAGCGAGACAGTTCCTCAATAATGCCAGAAGTTTGATAATGTTCCGTGAAGTGAATGGACTTTGTGTTTGAGGCCACTTACGGAAAATGACTGTGGCTTCAAAGATGGCTCATTACTGCGGTCCATGAGGTGTCTGAGTTTCAAAATTTTCCACCAGACCCCTCAGTCACGGTTTTATACACTCCTGATAGGAACCTAGGTTGAACCTTATGGTATTTGTTGTTACATTAAATGTCACTATATTGTAAAGCAAGGTTATTTCACACGTAGACAGCTCTGTTCCCAGCTTCCCTTTGTATCTTTTGTAAGTGCCCATTGAACAGTCTGCTTCCATCTGTGTGTCGGTCATCATACTTTGATTCTAATCCTTCTTCCAGTCCCCTCGTACAACAGCGTCTGTTGTCGTAGTCGAGCTGGTGTTGATGAACTCCCTGCATCTTGCCAAGTACTTCCTGAAATGTTTTCCTTGCCACAGACGGACCTCCCTAAAAGTGAAGGGATTGCCCTTCAAATGCTCTCTCCGCTTGTTGATTTTGCTGCTGTCTATTTTACACACTGCCTTTGCTGTTTGTGGTGAAGTGCTCATTGTTTCTGATAGTGTCGAGATGCAGTACAGAACTGAAGAAAAGTCTTTGTTTATATCCAGCACAATCCGTGAGGACTGTATAGGTTGAATATGAAATGCATTGTACTTTTTGAGAGTCTACATAAAGGTTTTGACAACTACATCTTTGATCAAGGTCAATCAAATTGAATGGCTTTTAAAGAGCAACTTTCAAGCAATTTCTATATACATATTTCTGGGAAATTTAAACCACTCTGCAGCCAATTCATCGCTGATTTCACAGGTTGCTGAGAGTCATCCTAATCAAGGTTCTTGAGATCTCCAAAGCTCAACAGTTTGCATGACTCCATTCATTCTTTCCTGTGTCCTTACAAAAGGAAAGATGGATTTGATTTTGCCATCGCTGGTCTTCATGGACCAAAGCTTACACGGATTAGGAGCTTAGCCTTGTTTTTTTCCTGTTTTTGTTCAGTATACTCCTGCATTGTAACTGAAGAGTCTGGCCTTTTTTTAATGTGACCTTAAGTTTTTATTTATTTATTTTTTGTTTTCATACATGCAGCCTGGTTTCAAGTAGTGCTTCACACACTGTTGTCCTTCTACCAACTTAAAAAATCCAATACATCAAAGTCATTGTTGTTTACTCAGTTTGGTGGAAAAACACTTGGAAAAAGTTACTCTGAACGTAGAAAGTTATTGTGCTATCAGGGTTTTTTCCTCTTAGAGTAATTTTTTGGGCGCATTCCTAAAAAGTTTTAACCAGCACCAGAGAAACCTCACCAGGGCCAAATTGTGAAGAATTGAGAATAAGACGTAAGACATGAACTTGTTTAGTTTACTGAGGCTCCATGTACTCAAGTATAATTTTAAAAAAGTTGTTTTGTCAAATAGTCAGAATTAACAGGAAAATGCACAGATCTCACAGACTCATTGCCTTTACTGTAAGTGGACCGATCATGCTCACTGTTGTGTGTAAAATGTAGTATTAAGCAACGTGCATCCTCTTATCACACCAGTCATGGTTGGCAATGCTACTACAGTTTGCTGACACACCTACCGAAATCGCCACAGTTAAGCAAAGCATCACTCATCCACCTGCAACATGCGTCATGATTCAGAAATGTGTATTTTGTTTCTTATTTCTTCCTAAGATACTGAGACAACACAAAGGTATTTTAAAGGTTTTGATATTCTTTGACTCCTAGCTGTTAAGAAGAATCAGGCGAATACATTTAGGCTAAATTCAAGGTTCTTATATTTAGATAATTTGGTAAATTGTCAGTCAAAATAGTTAACACATGGCTGGCATTACTGTAGCAGATTGTCTTTGGCAAAGTTGGAATAAAGTGCTGATAAACTTTACACTGCATTGCATTAATTCACATATAAATATACAAATATAAACCTATTGGCCATTTTGAACTAAGAAGGAGAAGGACTTTTATTTGTTTTCTTCACATTAGTTTCTGTTTTTGGTCTGTTTACTTGTTAATGAAGAGGACAGGCGCATACATACTCACATATTATGTAAAATCGTGGGCAACTTGTGTTGAAAAAATAATTTTCTTTAATAAATCATTCTAAGATTGTGTTAATGAAGCGTTAAATTTTAATGACCCAATCTCGTCTGGATTCCAGTGGCCCTGTGGGTTCATCCCACCGACCAGAATTTAAATGAATACACAATAAAATGACTGCTTTAAATCTTCATGTAAGGCTTTTCATTTTTCCTGACCTTAGCGACCTGCTGGATTTTGCTGTTCACTGAAAACGCCATTTTGACCAATGGATCACAAGAATAATGAATGAATGTCTTTAAGAGTCTTCGACATCATGGCTTCAGTTGACCTGTCTGTATTTGCTATATTTAAACGCCTTAACTGACTGACTCTTAATGGCACATCTCTCATTCATTAATCCAAGTTTAAGAATGAGATGTGCCAATTAGGACAATGGGAAGGTTTCCGGTATCAGCGTTCTGTCTAGTTTTTATGACGACATCTGGTGAAGTAGAAGAAGTATGTGATTGTTGAACAAATCCATTCAGAATTTGGTGTATTGTTAGAATTAAGTAAAGAAATAGATCCAATCTTACACTAGGTATGCTGTCCAAACCAGACTCATAGCTGAGATACCACTTGATCCAAATGCTGCTTTTAAAAACTGTGGATCATTAAGTTCTTTTCAAATAACACAGACTGATTTATGTGGCTCCAAAATACTCAAAAATAACTTGTGCTGTTCCTTGAGAACATATTTTGGGACCAGGACTCTTCAGTCTATAGACTTGGCCTCTGGTGAAATCATCAAGAAACATGGCATCTAATTCTGTACGCTGATGACACACTGTTTCATGTGGCTGTATTTCCTAAAGACACAGTACCAAATGATGCTGTTTATAGATGTAATTTAGCGCATGCATGTCAAAACCTAAGCAGGTTTACAAGATATAACCAATATGTTCTGAGGCTCAGAATAAGAACTGGCTACAAGATCTAATTCTCTTTGACTTATCCAGAGCCAAGAGGAAAGGAGCCTTAGTATTGTGTGGGGAGTACCACCGCATCTGTTTTTTTGTAATTAAAAAATAAAAGTCAGTGAAGGATTCTTGAAGGGAACAAAGAGGCAGATTTTTATCTGTTACAGGCCTGTCTATTGGGCTTTTCTCCCTGTTTAATCCTACAAAGTAGAAAGGCTCACCAATTTGGCATTTAGTGTAGGTTCAAGCAAAAAACAATGAAAAGCTCTTGATTATTATCTAATAGTTTCAGTGGGATCTGTTTCTGCACTTTCCTATCAAGCAGTGAGCATCTTCACTGAAGAATATTTTAGTAAATTTAACCCTTTTGTCACCACCACCACTGTCAATAGTTTTTACATGAAAATAATCCCTTCCTTGCCTTAAAGGGATATAGATGTAGCTCTACACCTTTGCCTCCATCAGTATGTGCGGATGTATCACCTGTAACTTAAGGATACCAGCTCACTTCAACTCACTTACACTACACAATTAAGGTGGTAATATTGGAGTAATTCAGCCACACATATTAAACTGGAAACTAGCTCTGAAGAAGTAAGAGTAATCCCCATTCTGGTTTGTTTCGTAAGGGACCTTCTGGAGGCTTTTGCTGAGTGTTTTTCAGACCATCATCAGTACAGTGCAGTTTCAAGGCAAACATGCCAAGCCATAGTGTGGGCTACTTATTTCTATCATAGTATGTCATCTAAGAGATAGAAAAACACCACGTGGACATGTCAACAAAGTAAAAAACGTGATTTTCCTCAGAGTGGGGTCTAAGTAATTCATCATTCCTGCCCACTTGTGGTTTCTTTCCTGATTGAAACAAAAATTGGATTGATTGGAGTAGACATAAATTCTAAAGACAACAAATAGAACGACTTGTTGGAAAAAGGATTCAAGCCTCCAAGGACCTAACATAAAAACAACCAATCCCATGATATCGCTGGTTGTCAGTGGGCTTCGGGAGCAATCAGAATTAGTGAGGCTGTGGAAACAAGGTCGGGCGGCCAGCCTTTTGCACACTGCAGTGATCAAAGCCGAAGGCGGCGGTGCTTTTGTGGCCATAAGCTTGCCATTTTGCCACAATCTGTATAGTCAGAGTTTTCCTGTAATTAACCACAGAGTCCATTCCACAGAGCGGGTAGAAGTGGAACTGCTTTTGCACAATTAAATCAGGAAAGAACTCAAAGCAAAAGCTGGGATGATTTATTTTTACCAGAACTGTCTCTTCATCAATGCATTGTTTTTCCTGGAACCTGTGAATCGGTTTCTAATGCCAAACAGTGTATTCTTCACTGTTCTGGCATTAAATGAGTCACACCAAACCAGCAGAGAGTCTCATTCACGTCTGTGTAATTACAATCAGTGTAAGAGTGGCTCTGAATAAGACCCACCAGCAGCCTGAGAATAGGACTGCCTTGACAAAGCATTGACAACTGTGGAACAGGCAAAATTAAGCCCTCTCCATTCATACCCCCTAGTTCTTATTATGCACAAGCTATCTCACTGAGCTTGCTTTTGTGCCGGTATAATTACTTAATCTGAGCACTCCTAGGGTGAATTACTTTGTGTGCAGCAAGCAGGCAGCATTGCTTTGACTCAAGCTCCCAAAGGGGAATTGAGGCTGGCTTTAATTTTACTGTTTTAAAGTTGCAACCATAGGAATGGTCATTGTCAAAAGGGATTTGCATCTGCGTGTGTGTTTTCGTCAAGGCTGCAGTTTCATTTAACTTTTTTTTCTTTTTACATACAAATACAGTATTTTCAGTTTGGAGTAAGATTTTATCACCCCTTTGTTTCTTTACTTCTCTGAAGCGTTTTATGGACGGTGTAGGGAATGATCCACGGTGCATTAGAGAGTGTGTAGTGCACTATTTTCTGTTGTTTGCTGTTTATAATGGGCCTGTGCAACACTTAACTAGAATGGAGGCCCATCAAGACAGACCGATAAGGACCTAGGGATCCACTCTAGTCAATTACTGCGAAGTGCCAGGTTCAACTCAGTGGGCCTTTTATGAAGTACACCAGCTGAGTAAACAAATTAATCGTGCAGCCATGGTTCCCCAACACAACCACGCGGCCCAGGGCAATCATACATCAGACAGAGTGATAGCGACTGTCTCCACCAGGAAATAGAAGGGTTCCACTATTAAACATAGGCAACCACATAGGACTCATTGGCTATTGGCCATCACACTTATTCAGCCTCTCAACTGTGCTGTTCTGTTTCTGCTGGCGTTTTACACCCTAACACTGGCTTTTTTTTTTTTTTTTTTTAAGGGGGAGGTTATGTTGTGGAATTCTGGCTTTTCCCCAACGATTCGCACGTATAAGAGAGGCGATAAAATGGAGCAAATAGTCAATAGATTGTCCAACTAAACATGTCATCGAAGCAGTAAACGTGAAATAAGAATAATATTGAGAGCGAGGATGCACGATATTGGATGTTTGCCAATAGCCAATATGCTCATATTTTCCAACTCGTTTTGGCCGACTGCCGACGAATGCACATATTTTTTTCCGCCTAATTGCGGAGAACATCAAGCCTCGACTGTGGTGGAATTAACATATTATTATGCTTATCGTGACGGCAGATGCAGACATAAAACACAATGCTTTTCAAGTGTACACATTTGCCGAGCAAAATAAGAAAACTACTTTATCTTACATGTAAACTTTATCTGTAAAGATGCTATCTGCTTGTTGCTGTTCATTTAGGGCGGATGCCAGTATTTCATTTTAAAGCCTTTATCGGCCAGTGCAGATGACATGCTGAGATCATCATGGATTCCTCTCATCGAGGGCTCTTTGTATTGATTAATCCTCAGACACAGTTATAAATATGAATTACAATTTTCATGGGTTTACGCAAGAACTATGTGTTTTTTCTGCAAAAAAAAGAAAAGAAAGTTCAAAAAGAAGTCTTGAGTCTCCTTTTCAGTCTTCTGATTTGATCTTAAAGTAGTCGGATCCACAGCACCCTGCGGTGGTGTCGTCTTCAGCTGGTGGATGGGGCAGGTTGTGGTCCTGTAATCACTACAATGTGCAGTAATCTGCTGCTCCAGAGAGGGCAACAAACAGTGTGTGTCTGTGCTTGTGTGTGTGTGTGTGTGTGTGTGTGTGTGTGTGTGTTCCACGGTGTCTAAAAATGGAATCACATTACTCCAGGTTCAAACTAAGTTAGGATGTTGTTAAGCTTGTACAGCAGACTGTAGCTTGTCCAGGAACACAAACCGTTTGTTGACTTTGAAACGTTTCGAACACCATAGCTCTAATTCTAGCTCCTGGATTTGTTTGTGTATGCATAGTTTGAAACGCAGTGTTAATGCTGGCAGTTTTAGGCCATATTTGCTTCACTGTTAATAAATAAATAATGACTGCACTGTGCCACAGAGAGAAAAAAAAAGAAATTTATAATTGAATTAAGTTTAAATATGCAGAATATGAAATATCAATTAATAACTAAAAATATCTGTAAATAAACCAAAAGATTTTTTTAACTAACCTGATTTCCTTTCTAGCAAAAATATTTTGATGAGTGAAACATCTATGTCCCTCATGTACTTTATATTCCCTTTAGCATATGCTGCATAGAAATTCTTGGTGGGCATTGCTTTAATTAAGATTCAGGACACGCACTGCTGTTGAAGATTCGGCCATTTATGAACACTTTCAGGGATCAAAGCAGATTACTACCCAATAATACGTCCATGTGAAGAGGAGAATAAATGGAGAGAGCGAGAGTCTTTGCTTCGTGCTATTGATGTATCTTGCATGTGAGAAATTGATTTGTCCCTCTGACAAATAAAACTGCTTGCATCCTAATTCCGGTCCACAACCACCGCCAGTGATGAAATGTCGACATTGAAAACTTAACCGTCGTGTAACGGTCTGGGCATCGAGGCACTGTTTAAAGGCCCATAACACATATTTCCTCAATAGGCTTGAGTAAAGCTACAACTGGTTTGGTTCTTTTACATGACAGATTCCTGTCAGTGCTGCTTTTTTTTTTTTTTTTTTAAAGCGCTTTTATCCATGTGTTGAGGAGGTCTTTGCTAAGCCGGAAAAAGGTTATGTCACATCTGTGCACCGAACAGGATTTAGCAACATTTTAATCTGAATCTGATGACACCCGGAGGGTTGCTGTCTTCTGCTGCCACTCAGTTAAATATGATCAAAAACAACTTCCTCGCAATCCTGATGAAGCAGGTTAGCAAAGGTTTGGACTGTTTAAAGTGAAACTATGCAGCCTTTGAAAGAGACATTCTTTCTCTTCACTCCATAAGCAAGAAATTGCACACTGTTAAACTTGAGATCGATATATCTGTGTAACTATCACAACTGTTAGATAGTCTGATGGTTACTTGTGCTACTATTACACTACATTTGAGCGTTTACCACTGTCACTGTTTAACTAACTGCATACTGTATTTATTAAGCAGTAACCAGGATTTTATTTACCTCCTGTATCT
>NW_007577856.1:552741-591589 GCF_000690725.1 Stegastes partitus | reverse complement strand
AGTTTTTAAGCTAAAATTAAATTGCTCCAATTAGATTTACTTCAGTGGTTTGGACTTTTTTCATGTTTTTGTTCATGTAGAAGCTTCTAAGAAAATAAATTCACTCAACAACAAAACATTGTGATTTTAAACTGCAACTGTGTGTTGTTTTTTTTTAAAACACATATTTAAATATTGCTTGATTGATTTAAAAGTGCTCTTATATATTTTAGGAGGTAGATTTTTAATTATGGTCATATGACTGTATTTGATATGTCTGTGTAAATCCATCACTTGTAACAATACAGCTATTTGAGCAAATCTGTTTGAGTCTGTCTGTTGTAGCCCACTTTTGCACGGGCCTGTGAAGTCATTCAAAATGTTGTGCAAATGCCTTGTGACACTTCATAAGAATCCTACTCATTTTAACATAAACACACAACTAATTAGTCCAGCGTGTCTCCTCGTCAACGTCATTTGTCTGAGAACTGAGAACAACGGGTTCTTTAATGTAAGCAGATGCGATGCCTTTGATATTGCACAATCAGCTATCATAGACATATCTATCCATATTCATGTATAATGAGGTTTGAATGAGATCTTTTCCAAAAATATACTTGTAGAGATTTTTGATTCATGTCTTTTAAGTCTTTCAAGTCTTGCGTGTGGTCCTTGGATTATGCTCCTTATATGTAGATAAAATGACATCCCTTAGAAATCAGTGTGTTTAAGTATTTAATCAGTGTAAGGATCCGTATTATTGACTTTATGTCAGCGCTTTCCAATAATAAACTACACGAATGAGCCCTGAGGTCAATCTATGTTTTGATTAATAGAACGTATACACAGTTGCTATCCTAGTTTGTATGCTGTGATGTTTGGAAATTTTGCTGAGGTGGGTTTTGGTAGTTAATAGTGCACTTGGATTTGAGGAAGGGGGCTCCGTTTGTTTTGATATGGGAGAAATAGTCGATTTTTCAGTCCTGTTCATGTCCGGCTGATGTCTCCTGGCCTCTTATTGTGTGGTTACTCAGGTCGACCTCTCTGGACAGTCAGCTCGTGCTCTGCTGTAGTTTATATCTCCAGTTACCATAATGCATTTCTTCGATCCGGAGGAGTTGTGTTTCTCTAACGGGGCTGCCATCGTTCTCTGTTGTCAGATCTTCCGGAGGTGTTGGCTGGTGTTCAAGAAGGCCTCCAGTAAAGGACCCAGACGGTTAGAGAAGTACCCAGATGAGAAGGCAGCTTACTTCAGGAGCTTCCACAAGGTAAACAAATGACTGGAGCACAACGTTAACTTCATTCTTTTTTCATTCGCTGTTTAATCTATTATCTGTTTTGGAAAATAAAACAATGAGTCAATTGTATGATGAGCAGAAGTAAATCAATCAGTAGCTATTTCCATAATACGCAAGGGGTATGTCTCTCATTATTAATTAATCTGTCAATTACTTTCCAAACTAATCAATTAATCTACCTGTAGGGTGACGAAGTCCATCACACTTTCTAACAGCCCAAAGTTATGTCTTATTTTTTTTGGCTAACAGTCAGAAAACCCTAAAACTTTAATTTACTATTTGGAAAAATAAGAAAAGTGGCAAATATTCACGTTTGAGAAGCTGGAGCCAACGATTTTTAGGATGTGCAATAACAATCAAAACAAATAATCCAGTTCTGAGGTGTGAGGATGTTTTAACTTTTCTTTTATGATCAGGAACAGAATTTTGGACTGTTGGCTAGAGCTAAATTTCTCCTTTGGTCTTTCTGATTATTCCATTACATGTTATGGAGCAAACAACTCGTCAAGAAAGGAATCAATAGATTAATCGATCACAAAAAAAGTAATAGATTTAGCTCTAAACAATATATTGCAAGGTATTTACTTACAAAGTGCTAAGAGCTAGTAAAAACAAAGTGTATATGAAGATTGTAGTGTTTGGAGCTCTATGCAGCTTAATTGATATTTGATTTTGTGTTCTGTACAAGCCATGCTTCAGCAAGCCCAATGTTCAAACGGACATTTTCGTTGTGAGCGGCGAGGTCTAAGAATGCCGATACCAGTCGTCTCATTGGTCGATCAAGATAATGCGGCATGCAGTGACCACATCTCCATGAAAGTAGAAATCAATATTCATAATCGCCAAAGTATGATTCGTAACGATTTGGTAACGCCCTGACCTTTTGTGTAACGCTCTCATCAGAAAACCATTTCCATTTCACAGTGCTCAAGTCTATTATAATCTGACCGATCTATTAAAAAACCATACGAGCAAGCCACTGTGGTCCTCAGAGGAACTTGAGTCTTAAAGATTGTCTGTCCACTCTTTGTCTTCTTGAATACCAAAAGGAGATTAAAGCCGGTTCGTCACTCTCCGGGGAGCAGCCTCTGGCCGAGTCTAAATGCTACCAACATCGACATGCAGAGCACAATTACCAGAAAACAGCCAAGACTACCATTTTCCAATTTGGCCAACTGGTGGAATTAATTAGCTTCACTTGATAAAATCTGACACCAGTGGTCACACGCTAAAAAATGAGAAGCCAACAGTTGTTTTTAGCCCTAAGATGTGTTTTCTTCAAAATACAGAAGCAAAAAATGTGATATAAATTGATTTTTTTCACTATGATTTCTTAAAATGTACTCCTTATTGTTGGAGTTACTCACAGGGCGTTTTCTACTCTCCACTAAAAGAGAAAGAATATTGAACCTATGGAATAAATGATATAATTAAGCACTAAGCGGTTTCAAGCGCCAGATAAGAGCCTTGTTTTCATCTTCACATAAAAAAAGTTCTGCCCATTGGCCACAGATGATGGAGTTAAGGATCTATTAAGACACATTCTGCAACTTTATCTTGTCCTCTGGGGCCTTTTCCTCCCTTTTGAAAGTAATAATCCGGAGTATAATATCTCTCTCTCTGCCTCTTAAGCCCTTTGAAATACTCCAATTATGGCTCATTATCATGGTGAGTAGAGATGATGTTAAAGGAGTAGCACCGTGAACAGTGTTTTATCGTAATGAGGGGAGATAACAGCAGATAATAGGGGACTGTGACATCAGGTTTCTTCCTTGGCTATAGTTTGAGACATGATTTAGAGCTCTTTCTACTACCTTGTGATTATGAGTCAAGTTGAGGAGTCATCTCCGGTGGAAAATTTGCATTTTTCTTTCTAGATTCCTCAACTTCCAAGAATGCATTCTGGGTAGGTGTTTTGATCCACTTTGTTGGCGCCTCTTGCTGCTACAGTATCAGACATGTATTGTGAATGAAGCGTCTTTCTGCCTACTACATCATGCTGTCACATGGGGCGTCCTGTGTGGCTATAACCCCCCTCCCAGAGGCGTCTCATACACCCAGTGCTGGAGTGAGCGATGAGTGCACACATGCACCAGTGCACCTGGTAATGCATCGCCACAAAGATCAAGAAAGGTCCCGTCTGAGGGCTTCATTCAACGCTGCAGTGCTTTGGGGGGAAATAGGCTGCACTGGTGGCTGATTTACACAATCAACACAAAGAGGATTGGCTTTTTTTGGCTCTTTTTTTTTCTTTCTCTCTCCATTTCCTCTTTCTCTCTCCCACTTTTTTTCTCCCCCTCTCCTTGTGCAGCTTTCTCTTTTCTGAGGAGCGCTGGCCCACACAGTGAAAATTCAGCCCCCTGAATATTTTTAGCAATATCCTTAGCTCCCTGAGAATTTGTTTTTCTCTGTGCTACATTCCTCGAGCTCTCCTGAGCTCCTGACAGAGGAGGGTATAATGTGGAAAGATGGAGCCGTATTTAAATGCCTAAACAGAGCTTGTACACATGGAAGTGCAGTGGTTGATTTGAGCCGCACTGGTGCCGCTGGTTGTTCCACCACTTTGTTCTAAAGTGAAATATCTTAACAAGTTGTGGATAGATTGTCTTGCAATTTTGCAAAGACATTTATAGCCCCTAGAGGATGAAGCCAACTGATGGAACAGGTGGTGATCTCCTCTGTTTTCCTCTAGGAGGTTGGCGTTTTTGGCTTTTAGTGGCATGTCAACAACTATTGGATAAAAGTTGGTCCATTAAGTTGTGCCCCTGGCTGGAGATATTGTAATCAGTTCAGTTTCCATTGTGCATCATCATCTAATTTGCAAAATTAAAAATGAACTTGCATTCTAAAGCTACTGTAATTTTCGGACTATTGAGCGCACCTGAATATAAGCAGCACCCACTAACTTTAAAAAGAAAAAAAAAGCGTGTACATATACAGGCTGCACTTGTCTATAAGCTGCAGGTGTCCACGTTGTAACATGAAATATTTACACAGAAAGATTTTTTCAACTTTTAGTTAAATACATCCCGGTAACATACACAAATATGTACCGTAAATGCTTTTTTTCTAACAGTGCCTGTAGCACAGCTGGTTAAAAAAATAAAAAATACAGTAGCCTAGCAGGAAAAGTCATTGATCACTATCTTCATCTTCTTCCTGCTCACTAAAACCACTAAAGTCGTCTTCTTCAGTGTTGGAATTGAACAGCCTCAGAATTACTTCGTCACACACTTCCTCAGTCTCTCTTTCATTGTCACGCTCAATGTCACTTTTGTGTTGAGGCAAATTCATAAAAATTGTAAAAATCCATAAATTAGCCGCATCATTGTTTAAGCCGCAGTGTTCAAAGTGTGTGAAAAAAGTGGTGGCTTATAGTCCGGAAATTACGGTAATTGCATCTCCTACCCTTTGTGTGCCGTGCTAATTAGCAGACAGGCTAAATGTAAAAAGTGAACATGGTGAACGTTATATCAGCTTAACATCAGCATATTAACACTGTCATTGTGAGCACGTTTGCAAGCAAAGGCAGCATGTCAGCGAGCTGCAAGCCTGGCTGTAAGCTCTCAGTCTTCGCATAAGGTTAAACTTGCACCTTTGAATAAACAAGAATAAAGAGGAGAAAGAATAGGAGGCGAGATGAGGAATAGGTCTCATCACAAATGATTCACTTTGCTCGGACTCTGGCGCCTTAGGCTGGGATGCACCCAAATCTCTCCCCTCACACACACACACACATACACAAAAAACACCAAAGGCGAGAACATGCACAGTTACACACTAAACACAAACAGAGAAAAGAGATGAGAGGCTGGTGGAAGTCATGGCTCAGAAATTCCCACTATTGAAGCTTAGCTACTTTGTGTCAGTTATATGTATGAATCGCCTGCCTGAGGACAAATACATACTGTATCTCATATGAAATATTTAGATACCATCTTTTAGGGCGATAAGGAATAACAAATGAAAAATATCTGCTATCTTTCAATATTATAGCCTCTGCTGCATTTTTCATCTTTTTTTTTTTTCTTTCTTTGCGTTGCTGTTGACACACTTCTTGAACTTGCGTGTCGAGGGGAAATTCATAACATGTAACGCTATTGAATGAAAAAAAATCTGTAGTCCACATATGCTGTGTGTGTCGTAAGGTCTGGTCTTTTAACCTTTAACAGTCAAGCTTTACTATACGGGCAGTGAGCCCAGCTAATTCATTCGCAACAGCCTGGCAAAGGGCCCACAGTTAGCACACAATGGACTACAATAATGTAATGGGCCTTATCTACCAGGCAGAGTGAACAGAGAGACGACTGTTGAACAAAATGGCCTGTAAATGCGGATGATATTCAATTAAATGTAATCTTCTCTCCTTTTTTTTTTTTCCCCCCATGCACGATCAATCTCCTGGTAAAGTGATTTAGATGCTTATGATCGCGCTCCTTCCTATTGACTGGAGGAGCAGCTTCAAGGAGATGCACTCCCAACAATGGATGTACAGTGTATACAGTGTGAGCATCTGGTCACATTAATTACCAGGGTGCTTTTAAAATGAATAACTTACATTACACTGCGGCAGGCGTCATGCTGCAACAAGCTGACACTGTGGATGATTTCTTACCGTTTCAAGCCGCTTTTTGCAATCAGCAGAATAACTACTATTATTTATTTGTCCCCTAAGATCAAGCCCCGTTTTCTCTGTGACTCTACTCTATATGCTAAGCCTCTAACTACTATTGCACTTTCAGCAAAGCTGTGCAAGATGGCAATTAAGCCTTGCTGCTGCTATTGCTGCTGGCGGCTGTGTTCATTTGAGGTAATGTGCTGCTGCCACTCTCTCCTTCCTCTTTAGATCACTGAGCTCCATAACATCAAGAACGTTACCCGGATGCCACGGGAGACAAAAAAGCATGCTGTGGCGATCATCTTCTGTGACGACACGTCGAAGACATTTGCCTGTGAATCAGGTAAGAGCCATTTCCTCCGTGCATAAATTCAAATTAGCCTATTTCAGCCACACTGGAGCAAGGAAGGCTTTGATTACAAGTGGCTCTTTTTATTGTTTTTTTGTTTCTTTTTTACGCTCCTTTAGACATGCGTCTATGTTGATAGATGAAAACTGGAGGTGTGGTTTTTGAAAGGCTTGCACAGAGATGGAGGAAGAATCAGAAGTGAGAGGCCGAAAGAGAAACAGAAAGAGGGAGGTGAAGGATGCGGTGGAGAATTGGAGCTTAGCCAAGTGATGCTCATTTGCCGCCATATTAAGAAGTGGGTGGGTCTGTTCCGAAATATTGATTTTCATAGCGCAGGTATGAAAATAGATATTGGGCATAATTTGTGGCGTGTTTCAACCCAATTATGGACTGTAACAAGAGAGATTGCTTCTAATACGTGGATAGGAAACCAAAGAGGCCCATCATCTGCTCGGCTGAGGTGTCTTTAAGTGCAAAGCTGGATGTGGAGAAAGACAGTAGCTGGATGAAGTGGATTCACCTCAATGTAACCTGCTGCTGCTAACTGACAAGAAGGAACATCTCAGTCTTAACTCCAGCCTTGCAGGTGTGCATGTGTCTGCACATGAGCTGGAAAGATGGGGATTATTGAGCTTACGGCGGTGAACTCCCTCCTGCTCTGTTTCCCATGATCACTCACTCTTCCTCCCTCTCATTCCTCTCACGTCACCGTACGGATGTCCGCATCATCCCGTGCCCACCAGAATCCCGTTGTCCTTCGCTTCTTAAAAACTTCACTACTTCACTTCCCAGTGAGTGTAGAAGAAATACACAATAAGAGTGATTTTTAAATGTGATTTTCAGTTACTTTTTT
Organism: Stegastes partitus; assembly: GCF_000690725.1. Taxonomy (NCBI): domain Eukaryota; kingdom Metazoa; phylum Chordata; class Actinopteri; family Pomacentridae; genus Stegastes; species Stegastes partitus. Next base: position 584,492 of record NW_007577856.1, on the reverse strand, counting down.
AAACTCCTTAAGGTCCAAGAGGGAAATTGTTATAAAAATTGGTCTTTTTTTTCTGCTTTTCTGCTTTTTAAAGCATTATGTGATTATATTAAAAATGTATTCCAGAGCTGATATTACCAGCTGAGTGAGGTTGCATAATAGCACACCTATATTAGATTCCAATCTGGCCTTTCCACTACAGTGGGAGTACAGATGAAGATGTCTGTTCAAATGCGACAAAAAAAAGTTTTGACTGTTTTCTGATAATAAAAAAAGAGGTAATCAGGCATCACGAAGATCTCCTGATATTTTATTTTTAAAGTCACCTTCTGAGACCTCCACGCAAGCATGTTCTTGAGCGTGCTGTCAAAGAAACAAGAAATGAAACAAAGGAAGAACAATCTCACATTTTTGACAGCTTTGGGTACATCTGACAAATATACACGCAAAGAGAGATGAGAGTGTGACCCGGAGGTTTTGGTTAGAACACGATCAAGTGTGTCAACTCCTTAAATTCTGCAGCTGAATCGGGTCTGTGAAAATATAAATGCAACTGGATATGTATTTATTATATTAGTGTGCCAATAAAGGAAAGACAAAGAATCTTGACTGGATTCTCAAATGTGCGCTCTCTCTCTCTCTCTCCAGCTTCATCTTTTTTTTTTGCCTCCTCACACTCCTACACCTCTATACACTCACATCCAGAAACATCCCCCCCCGCCATATGTCTTCACGCATGGCACACGGAGTAGCCAGGCTGCCTCTGTGCTGATCAAGTGTTTGTTTAGCCGATTTTCCACTCGGTGGCCTTAAAAAGTGTGGGAGTTAAGGGGCACTTAAAGGGCATAGTAACTCTGAATGAGAAAAGCTGAATCTGGGGAGGCAGGAGGTAGGAGCTAAAGTGCAGAGCTGCTGCTGCCTCTGAATGCATGCGTGTATCTGTATTTCTGCTTTCTCATGTGTGTGAATGAAACGCTTCAGGCGGCAGCAGACCTTTCCTTCACCCCGCAAAGTACTGTAGAACTGTCCCATCCACGATGTTTGTCAGAGTTGATCGGATAAACAGGTTGTCTTAGTGTGTCGGCGATTACGCAAGATAGCTCGAGGTGAGAACACCTGTCCGCGCACACGTTACACAAGCGTACGATGATTTTTGATTAACACAGAAACATACCCACACATCCACATGTGTCTCTGCACACATGAGTGGCCGTAGTTACATATCCCAGAGTTCCCCAGGGCCAGGGAGCTTCACAAAGATAAACAACTGAGGAGCTTGCCTCATTTCGCACTTCAGTGACTTTCACCAAAAGCTCACATAAGACAATTGGAAATCTTCTGCCTTGTAAACAGTATTTTTTTCTGACTTAACAGGAAGGAAAATTGGTATTCACAAATAACAGACTGCCACACAGACTTTCAGATTTGATTCACGAAATCCTTTGTCTCCACTTAGCCCCCAATTACGAAAAAATCAGTTTTACAATGAATGCCCCTCTTCTTTAAATGCCAGCTGTCATGCATAGCAGACATAACTTCCCACAGAGCTCAATTGCTAAAAACCCAGATTGTTGCTTCACAAAGAGTCAATAATTGTCATAATTACCGACTTAGACCAGAATTTCTCAAAACTACTATTCGAATAAATCCTTACAGGAGCACTTACCTACTTTCTTGCTCAGAGGTCTCTAAGAAGGTCGATACCACTCTTGTGTTTGTACATTCAATTTGAAGCCGGTTTGCTCAGCTGGTTACACGACTCCAAAAAGTTACCACATCCAGCCAAGCGACAGTCCTGCACACAACTCCTTGTAAAAAACCTCAACAGGTTGTTTCTCTACTTCGGTTTTTGCGCAGATTAAACGAACAAGATGCAACATGTTAGTCAGTGGGCTTTAATTGGTGCTGGTAGGTGGGCTTTGTTGGCTAAATATGATGTACAGTTAACTTGGCTTAGCATTGTGGTTTTCAAACTGCGGTGGGCAAGAAGGACGGGGATGACAAGGGAGGAAAACTATGGAGTGAAAATAAATTGAATAAAGATAATTTATGTAAGAAAAATACAGAGTTTGCTGATGCTTCCTACTATGCTGACCTTTATTTTGCTGAAATTAAGCTTGGATCCTGTTTTATCAGTTGCTTCCCCTATTATTGTTAATGATGGACCAACATTGTGGTTTGGGGGAGGCTTCCAAATGGGTCTTGTTTTACCACAAAGAGGGGGAGAAACATCTATCCTGGCTCGGTCCAAAGGTGAAGATAAACCACCTACCAGCAGCTCCGAAGCTCAATAAAACAAATGAGATAAAAGTGTTGAATGTTTTTACCTGTGGGCAAAGTCAGGCTAGCGTTTTTTTTCCCCCCCAGTCTTGTTCTGAACCAAGACAAGCAGCTGCCAGCTGTGGCTTCCTATTTAGCAAAGACACATGAGAGTAGCACTGATCTTCACATCGGCAGGAAAGCGGAAAAAAAAAAAAAAAATGCATTTCCCAAAGCTATTATTTCTCCCACTCATTCTCTTGAAATATTATCTTGCTTCATGCATACATTTCCTTTCCAATTAATGAGATAAAGGCCTTATTCAATTTGGAAAATAGCTTATTGATTGCCTGAATAGATGATCGCTGGTTTCAGATGTGACCCCGGCCATATTGTTCTTGGAGAGCCACTTGCATTGTAGGGCCTTTGAGCCGAGCGTTGGCAAAGGAGGGAGGAGAAACCCAGTCTTCATTTGTCGTTGGATGTTGCTGAACGCGCTGCCTCTTTTAATCTGCAGCAAATCGATCAGATTGATTTGCCTCCTCCTCCTCCTCCTCCTCCCCCTGCCCCATCCCAGCAACCGTTAGCTGTACTCATGTCCCGCACATGCAACGTTTTATTCTGAAAATTCCTCGGGCAATTTATGTGCATACAAATGTGTAAACACACTAACAGCAGTGCAGTTGTGGTCGTATAATCTGGAGGGTATGTTTTATTATGGATGCAGTGTCGGGTGTGGAGGAGGTGTGTGTGTGAGTGTGTTTGATGCTGGACATGCCTTACCGCTGTGCCGCTATGTGGCTGTGTGCAGAGCTGGATGCAGAGGAATGGTGTAAGCTGCTGTGCGTGGAGTGCCTGGGCAGCCGTCTCAACGACATCAGCCTGGGAGAGCCAGACCTGTTAGCAGCAGGAGTGCAGCGGGAGCAGAACGGTGAGTGCCCAATTAGTCCCTGCTAACACAGACAGCCATTCAGGGTCAATCTCTCTCACTCAGCCCGCCACCGAGAACTTAGCTGTTGCAGTATGGGCCTGTATGTGTTAAAGCAACTGAGACCTCAGAGGGTTAGAGGAGTGGAACAGCCACTGTCCAATTAAGCCTGGCTAATAAGGGCCATTTTCTGTCAATATCTGATTCCAAGTCCCCTGTTACAGTCTTTAGTTACATTAGCACATGATGCTTCGGCTTCAGAAGTAAAGTTGGGATGTGTGTGTTGCAGGAAACCTTTGTGTGTGTGTACATAGGTCACAGGCTGTGGCCGGGGCTCTGTTCCAGGCCTAATGAGAAGTGCTGTGCATCACTGGCTTCCCTCATAATGAAGCTTGTCATAGAGATGGATGAGATTATGGCTCCTAAAGCCATGTGAAATAAATGTGCCTCCCCAGATATTCCACTCACAGGAAATAGAAATGGAAAAGAGGGGAGACAACAGGGCTCTGCTATCACAGTCGAGCTCATTCTCTGTGTAATTTGTAAACTCGCGGAGGAAATCGAAAAGGCAACAGGCAAAAAAAAAAAAAAAAAAAAGGGAGCAGTTTAAAGTTGTAAAAGGGCGAGTAATTGAAAAGAATCTGCCATCATTTCAACCCATTTCATTTCACTGCGGCTGTAAAGTGAAATTGTGCTCCTCGACATAACTCGGCTTCATTTATTTAAAATATCAATGCACAAGTTTTTTTTTTTTTGACTGCACTAAGGTGAACCAATTGAACTGTAACAACACAGTTCCTCTCTCCTCTTTTTTTGCGGCTGCTGTTTGGTGTTCGTACAAAAGGTTTCAGCAGTGTGTTACAGGGACAAACTGAACTACTCCCTTTCTGCCGCCTCTTTGAGTGGATGAAACAAAAGGCTTTAGCCTGCAATTTCAATTAGTAGCCCTCCCCAAACAGCAGGGGCCGATAATTAGATCAGAGTTCATTTTCACTGTCCCTAAAAATACGCCACACCATGACATTGCCATTTTCTATCCACTCCAGACACGAGGCTTATTTTGAATCATTAAGCGTAATTAGTGAGAACTCATTTAGATTATGGAGAACTCTCTCTCTCTCCGTCTCTCTGGCTCTCTTTATCTGCCTCAGAGAGATAGTTTAATGTGAACCGGCAGATTTGGCTCCTTGATCCCAGTACAGCTCACTGGATGCCTAGATGGGCCCATTGTAGCTGATGTCAGATAAAGGACTGTTTAAAATACCTTTTATCTGGGCTGTTTTACTCTACTTTTACTATATAGGTTGGAAAATTAATTTTACGTTTAAAGTGAGCCGTGGTTAAGTGGAGTACCGATCGGACAAACAAAATACAAACCAACATAGTGAGACAGTGAGTGAGCGAGTGTGATATTTGTGTGTAGTGTCAGACTTTGTTCAGAGTTGGCTTATTTGTTATTTGGAACCCAAAACTAAGTTTGGAATTTTGTTTTGAGACCCACCGGTTTTTGTATTTTCACCCTAAAAAAAAAAAAAAAACACAAGGAAGTGGCCTTGAAAATGGAAAGAAGAGCAAGACTTTCAAACAAGGGTGGTATTGAAGCCCCAGAAAGTTTTTTTAAAGTGTGTATATATGGATGTATCTATACTTCCTAACAACAACAACAACAACAACAAGAAAAAACAGCCTTGCTCTACATTTCAGCAACTTTTGAGGCCTCTAACATCAGTAGAATATGATGTGGCAAGAATGGCAAGCCAAGGTTCCAGTTTTTGTTTTTGATATGTTGACATGCAGAACTGGTGATAAGGACACATTTTTAGATCCACAAAACCCAGTCTGCATAGGGGTCTATATGTTTTCATTATATGTGCAAAGTTCCAAGTTGCTTCCATGCTGTCCTTTTGTTGAAATTTAACAAAATAAAAGGCTTATTTTACCTTACGTAATACTCCTATACACTGAACAGAGAAACCGATTCATCTCTCAACACAAAAACAAATCACGGCTACAACAACGAAACAAGTGAAACAGGAAAAAAATTCCTAGGTCCACAAAAGATATATATAGAAACATTTTCAAAATTCAACCATATTTTTATACAGAACTTATCTTTGGGGTCCGATATTACAAAGTAAACGCTGAACAAAGTCTGAGATGGTGGAGCATCACATCTCCTTGCCTGAATTGACACAGACTGACCTATTTTATATAAATACTCTTGCAGTATTTTAGTAACCGTGTGTTACATTGCTCCCAGGCTAAAAAAAAAAAATCGAACCTTTCCATCCCTCTAACAGTCAATATCAGCAATTTGCATAGCAGAGAGTGAAAAATAATCCATGGCTTGATCAGAGCGCGTAGGCATGAAGTGCCAGTGCCTTGTAAAGAGCCCACATCACGCACATTTAGAGGTTTAGCATTTTATTTTTAGTCATCTATTAGAATATGTTTACATACTTTAGTGCTTAAAAGCACATTATTTTTCTCATACTTTGCTCGCACAGCATCTCTTCTCATCCTGTGTCTAAAATACTTTATTTTTAAGCTCCGTTTCGGCTCCTGCCTCTTTAAGAACCCCCTCCCGTCTGCTCTGATTGGTCAGCTGCTCTGACAAAAGCGAAGAAATGTTCAAAAATGTACCATAAGCCCAGATCTCTGAGTATACTTATGCACCCCTAGGAGAATGAGTTCTAGTGAGGAAATAATGGCAGACTGCGAGGAAGCTGCCCATTCTTTGTTTGAGGACGAGCCAAACTAGCTGCTGGGCAGGCATTATGCAAATGTGTGGTGACATAAATAAGCAACGAAAGAAAAGCCAGGATTTTAAATGAGGTGTTTCAGGCAGGTGAGGAGCTGCAGGGGGAAGAGTAACTCAACTTTGGGTTTTCTGACCTTCTAAACAGCACAAAAAAGCTATAAAACACTGAAGAAAAGGGAAAACATAAAAAAGCATAAATTATTGGGAAGCAAAGTGACACCCCAATCTATTGCCTTGATGTGGCTTTTCATCCATCTATTTACTCTCCGCAAATGAAGAGTTCATTTGCATAAACAGATAACTCCATCTTTGTAGATTTTCAGAAAACGTATTTTTTTGTTGTTTGCTTGAGATAATATCAATCAAACTGAAGTAGAGTGGATTTGACTCAGTAGAAATGACATGACAAAAATAGAGATAATTTAAGATTAATATTGATATTGTCTCAGGTAGACGATGGGAAAGTGGGTTTTCTGAAGGTTTGTGGAGTTGGCTGTTTTTGCAAATGAACTCTTCGAATATAATTTAAAGGTTTTGAGCACAATATATAAAGCCATCGTAGAATAGAGGAACAATGCACCTCAACATTTCAAAACTATCTGCAATGCTAAGTTCCACAGAGAGAATTAGTTTTTGATGAACCACTCATTTAATGTTGGATGTAAGAAGAGGTCTATACTCACTTTAACAGTATTTAACAGTAGTTTCTCAAATCTCAATAAGTGTACTGTGAATTCTTTCAGAACGCTTCAACGTGTACCTGATGCCCACCCCCAACCTGGACATCTACGGGGAGTGCACCATGCAGATCACCCATGAAAACATCTACCTGTGGGACATTCACAACGCTCGCCTCAAACTCGTCATGTGGCCTCTCAGCTCCCTACGCAGATACGGTCGTGACTCCACCTGGTTCACTTTCGAGTCCGGGAGGTGTGTGTGTGTGTGTATGCAGATTTAGTATGCTAGCGTTGTGCATGTTCATGTGATTGAAATGTAAGCAGTGGGAGGGAAAAAACTTAGTTTTTGGAAAAACTTTAACAAAGCAACTTTGGAAATCCACAACATCCCAGGATATCAACATTTACCGCAGAGCCCTTCAGGCGACAGTGTGACAGGTGCCTCTGTGAATGTTTGTGTACTGTATCTACTTGTGTCTCTGCGTGTTTGACTTCAGTGGGCTATTATAGCAGCGTGCTTTCTCTATAACCAAACATTCAGCCATGCATATTTGTAAATCAGCAATCCAAGAGTGAGAATGATCAAAGTGTATCTCTGTGTGTGTGTTCCTGGCGCAGGATGTGTGACACAGGAGAGGGTTTGTTCACGTTCCAGACGCGGGAGGGGGAGATGATCTACCAGCGGGTCCACTCGGCCACGCTGGCCATTGCCCAGCAGCACGAGAGGATGATGGAGGAGATGGAGAAGAGCTCGCAGGTACATTTGCACATTTTTTGGTTGTTTATCTCGCATCCACAGCTGCACATGATAAGACCAACAACTGTATTGTTCTCCTGCCAGTATTAAAAACAGCTAATAATGAGGGCATTCGAGAACGCGGCACTGTTTTAGGAATAATCTGTTGATACTTACATAATGTGCATCGCTCTAAAAGACTTGCTAAAATATCCCCGTTGCAAGCGGTGCCAGAAGTAACACTGAGAAATGTGTATACAAACTGCTTCTGTCCACACTCGAATTTTCAAAAATGCCTTGTTTCTCTAGTATTTCAGTGGCTTCTTCTTCGCCTGTTTGATTTAAGCTGATCAAACAAGCGTTTTATCGAAGCTGTTTGCGGGATTATTTTTAGAAACCAATGAATGCAAAGGCACTAAATCGTGATTTTCGCACAAGATGTCCACACAAACACAAAAGAACACACATTTCTCTTGGTTTCTCCCTCCAAATTGCCGCTTTGGACCACGAGCCCTGTGACACCCCGTGGTCTTGGCCTCCGCTACCTCCTTCCATCACAACAGCCATCCTTCCCTTCCTTCCTTCCTCCCCTCCTCCCCGCTATCATCTGTATTCTTTATTTATGTAGGCCTGCCTAGTGTTTGATGAGCCTTGACCATATGGCCATGCTCCTGGACCCCACCATTTGGGAACATTTCCAAATGCAGCTACCATCAGCTCTATAAATTGTATGACGAGCTACACAAAATATACCAGTTATGTTGCAGATTGGGTGAAACTGCATGTTCACGACTGAGTAAATGCATATTTTTTTATATTTTTTTTGCAAAATATCAATTTATTTCAATCAGTTTTCTAGCTTTTAGTTTTGGGCCTTTAGTTCTACTTTGCAAACAGAAATCGAAAACACATCATTCAGTGGCGAAACAACATCACGATCCCAAATGAATCCTGATTTCAGCCATCAAGCAGCCATTCAACCTGCAATCCGCCGTTCACGCTCTCCGTTTACTGACACACGCAGAGCGGTTCCCGTGTTGTGACTGAGTGACAGAAGTGAGAGAGTCTTTCGCTGCCTGTTTCAGATCCACTCCAGAGAGACGTTAACCAAGTCCATCTCCCTGCCACGCAGCGCCTACTGGCAGCACATCACGCGTCAGACCAGCGTGGGGGATCTCTACAGTTACCAAGGTACATACAACAAGTTACTAATCATCTTAAGTATGCTGCTGCTGTATCTTTGCCTGCTTGCGAAGGAAAGACACAGCGAGAGAATACTGCTCACTGCTGATGAGGATTTTCACAATTACCACTTTGTAGACTTTGTTTTTGTCCACATTACTGATTTTACACATGGAAAACTGACTCCACATTTCTAGAAATGGTTCTATTTTTTCATTTTTACCTTTTCCTTTAAAAAAAAAAAAAAAAAAAAATCACTGTTATTTCTTGTCTAACATTGATTCAGAATCTGTAATACTGGACAAGCAGATCAAAACATTATGGCTGAATTAAAATATGGAAAAAAAATGAAGCCGTCACATTAACAATAAAACTGATAAAGCAACTTCATGTCACAATAATACAAAACTAAACATGTAGAAGATTTTTATTGTGTAAAACTTGGTCACAAAATTTTTTAAAAATCCTAAAACGTGCTGGGGAATTTTTAAAAAGACCAAATATCTCAGACAGTATTTGATATATTGAACCAAAACATCACAGACACCATCTAAATGTTCAGAGTTGATGATAAAGTTTCAGGTGGTTTGATGTGGAATTACCCAGAATGCAAAGCGCTGCTGCTGATGAGTGAATTAAAGTTTGGTTCTTGAAGCTGCTGATTCCTTTTTAACAATACATTTTCCATTAGCAAGCAAAAGGAAAGGTCGCACTTTTACCGTCTAATAGTTGTGTGTGTTTTTTTTAATGTTTGGCCTGAAAGTTAGTTTTGTCTGATGCACACCTGATAGGCTTGAGCTTAGGAAAACTAAATGACGCAGAATAGCCCCACACGCAGTCACAATTGATGTTAATATCCACAAATCGCACACAGAGAAACAGCTTCAGGTCATCAGGTTAGTGAACTCTGTCCTCTGATTCCTCTGTGTTCGCTGCCTTGTTCTTTTTTGCCAGATCCCTTTGCACTGTCCTGGCCGGTGCATATATTTGTAACCTTATCATTCATATGAAAATAATTAGGCCACTTTAAATGAATACGCTCAGCTCTGAAATCTCGACTAAAGCCATTATCAGTCTGGAATTTTAATGGAAATATCTGCATTGGTGATGAAAGTTATCTTAAGTTCAAATTCTGAATAAATACAATCTATGTATTAATAATACACAAATCATTGTATTGTTCTTGTTCATACTGAAACATGCAGCGTAGCTTGGAAAAGGAACGTGCAACCCTCGGCTAATGACATCAACAAAAGCTAATTGGAGTCAGGAGTTTACGAATCTGGAGTTCAATCAATGGAACATGATTGGCGGTGTGGATTAGAGCTATTGGAGACTTATAATTAAGAATAGCTGATTTGCATGAAGCTGGAAAGTGTTACAAAGTTATCTCCCAGAGTCTAGATATTCATCAGTCCACCAGCAAAATGAGTGTAAATGGAAACAATTTAGTCCTGAAGCCGCTCTCCCTAGAAGTGAGCGGCCAGCTAGATGACTCTGAAAGCACAAAGCAGAATGCTCAGTGAGGTAAAAAAAGAAGAAGCCCAGAGTAGCAGATAAAAGCTGAAAGGAATCAGTGGAGCTGGTTAACATATCTGTTTGTGAATCTACTAAATGCAAATCATGCATGGAACATGTTGTCCATGGCAGGACACCACAGAGGAAGCTGCTGCTCTCCAAAAAGGAACATCAATGCACGCCTGAATTTCTCAAAGATCGCCTTGATGCTCCACAGTGCTGCTTAGAAAATGTGTTCCGCACTGATGAAACTAACTAAGTACTTTTGGAAGAACATACAACACCATGTGAGGTGTAAAAAGCAGTGATGTTCTGACCTGATGTGGAGGTCTGGGCCATGCAAGGCATTATTGAACTAATCGGTATCAGCATAAACCTAAACCCAAACCTTTGTTTACAGCCGCTGTCACACAGGTCAGGACAATCTGTGGCAGTATGTTGGTAGGGTGCAAAGTTTGATTAACGTCCTTTATCAGTAACCTGCAGCATTACCAGTCAATAATCAGTTAATTGAACAATTGCACAAATTGAGCACAGTTGACATTTGTCTTCTGCTGACATTGCCATTTTAGTTAAAGGACACATGAGACATCCTAGTCAGACCTGGTTTGCGCCTGGAAGAACTGCCTTGAAGCCATTAACCATCACAGGAAGTCTACGTCATGGTGGCCCACTGCTACCTAACCCTTTATAGGGCACTCATTGAAATACTTGGAACTTTAAATCTTCAACTCTCGAGTGCTATTGGTGGATTTAAGATAACATTTTTTCTTGTTTGGCTTTTTAAAGAAGTTTCAGATTTCAAATCAAAGTTGTTGCCTCACCTCACCTACCAAGGGTATAACGAATTACAAAAATATGTGGATAAATTTATTTATTTATTTTTTTAAATGCACATTATAGATGAAGGAACATTCATTTCCAAATCACCAGTCAGACTTATGGAACTTATAACTTATGTCAAAACATCACTCTGGCTCACTCGTGATTGGTTAGAGGCTGTAGTGACTGAGTTGTGATGTAGCTAACCTTCGTTGATTGGCTGGATGAAGTCATATGATTTGGCACTCTGTCATTTTGAAAGCCTGTGGAAGTTACCATACATGGTTCCTTGCCCGATAAAAGGTTAATCCCCCACAATGCCCTCTGCTTGCCAGTACAGCACCGCCCTTAGTCTGAGTAATAAACAGCAGAAGCCTCCACCTGGTGGAGCAACCAGGTACTACAACTAATCTACACAACATTTTCGTGAGGAATAGATGTTTTCACCATCCTCTGGAGCTTGTGGAGCAACAGTACACTCTACCCTCACCACACTACACTTCAAACAATGCTTTGTTCTCTGGCCTGGAGCTTTACAATAGGGTTCATGACCACCTACATGTCATTAAAGAACAGCTTTGATGCAGAAATACAATTGTGTTTTTTAATGCACATACACTGGCTTTACTTAAATAACTTGTGTTTGAAGTGTATATTAGCGATCTACCAGTACTAAGTTAGACTGTAATATAAAGGATACCAGTGCATACCAACATAAAAACATCAACCCAGAGGTGAAGTACAGCAGAGGAAGCTGCTTTGCTGTGTCTGGGCCTGGACAGTCCGCCATCCTTGAGGGGAAAAGAGATCCCCAAGTTTATTTAGGTATCCTCCAGCATGCATTTTGTCCTATCAGCTGGAATAGGCTCCAGCCTCTGGGATAAGCTCCAGCCCTCTACAGTATAAAGCGGTGGATAGGTAATGGATGGATGGATCCTTCAGCATAATGTCTGGGTGGCTGTCCAGCTGAGGCACAGTTGGAGCTGGGTGATGCAGCCTTACAATAAGTATAAATATCAAAGTGAATCTACTACAGAATGACAAACAAATGGACTCTAGTTCAAACCAGCCAGAGGCCAGACCTTAATTCACCAAGGATGCTGTAGAATAACTTCAAGAGAGCTGTTAACACCAGATACCCCAAGAATATGGCTGAGCTGAATCAGTTCTGTAAGGATGTTTTTTTCTCTCTCTCTCTCTCTTTGATAACCAAAAGCAAACAGATCTATAATCTACATTACATTTTACACAAAAATTATTTGTGTGTGTGTGGTCTTGCAAGGAAGCACTTTCATGTTTATATCTGTGGAAGTGAGGAAGACAGAGTCACCCTGAATACATTAAAATTCCAACAGGTCTATAGCATCCAGGCTTAGCGCTGTTCGTCCTTTAGATGCACTTAATGTACAAGTATACTTAAGAAAAACTAAGCGTGTGTGTGTGTGTGTGTGTGTGTGTTTGTTAATGTGTAGATGTAGACCAGAGGCAGAAAGGTGATTAGTGAGCTGATGCGATTATGCTCTGTCCATGGTATTAGTTGATTAGTAGACTTATCTGAGGATTACGGGCCTTTTGGCTTTCACTGATAGAGCAAAACAGAAAGCCAGGCAAAGATGAAAGTCGCTCTGACGTCATAATTTTCTTTTGAAAAGCTAAGGCAGGATTTTTTTTTTTTTCATTATCATTTAATTGTGGCCTGATAAGCTTAAAAGCAAAGTGTTCCATTCCAAACATCAACATGTTTTTTTACTCATATACACTAAACGGAGAAGCTTCCACCTCGGGGTCATTATTTATAAGCCCACTCTCTGTAAAGTCTCCTTTTTAAACTCTTCCTTTCCAAACTCTGGTGAGCAGAGGAGCTTCTCTCTCATCCATCACCTTGGCATCTCCACTGGTCCTCCCACACTTTCTCTGTGTGTCCGTCCGACTCGGAACAACCCTCCACCTTCTCCCGCTCATACACATTCAGCGCTTCCATTATCTCCCCTCCTTTCCCATGAATAAATTGAATGCATCAGTGTGTTTGAGGACGCCGCGATAGGTCTCGTCAGACAAGGAGGACGACAAGGTGATTCTGAGGAGTGACGGGAGTTTAGGTCCTGTTTTGACACGGGAGGTTCGGATTGTGAAAAGGCAAGTCAGGAGAGCCGCGCGCACGTCAGGAGCTGCCGCTGCCTTTAACGTAGCTGCGAGCCGTTCTCAGATGAGCGTAGCCGTGTGCAGTAATTGCATTGATTCCTCACTGGCAGAAGGTCTCCACCTTTTCTGGAGGTCCGTTACATCTTATGTGCACACAGAAGAGTTAGTCGAGCACAATGGTTCCTAGTCTTTTCTTGGTGATGTGCCCTTAAAGTACTCCTTTCATCCACCCCACCAGACATATTCCAAATGTGTTCAATTAACTAAAAAACAATGGCTTATACAGGGCCCGTAAAACATATTCACGTTCGTAGAAGTTTTTCTCTTTTATCGCTTTTCAACATTGAATCATGGTCAATTTTATTTGACCTTGTTTCAAGAATTTGCAAAAAAAAAAAAAGAGAGACTCTTTTAATGTCAAACAGATTTCAAATTCATTAAAATCTAAAATAAGCGATTGCATAAGTATTCCAGTAATTGCTAGAAGTCACACAATTAGTGCAATGGAGCTCATCTAAGTGCAGTAGACTCCTGTATCTGGAAGGTCCAGTCACTGGTGAGTCAGAACTCCTGGCTATAACTACGGCATGAAGACAAAAGAACACTTCAATCAACAGTTAGAAAGGACTATTGAAAAGTATAAGTCAGCGAATGGGTACAAGAAGATTTAGTTAAATCCATTCATAAAAAATGGATGGAATATGTCAGCGTGCGAGAAAGTGGCAGGTAAGGGAGACCATGAGTCCTCTGAAGCTTTACGGGAACAGCTCATATTAAATTTTGGCTAGACTTTACGAAAAGGTATGTGTAGGACTATAAAGTTAACTGGAAGAAGGCTCTTTGGTTTAATGAGGCAAAAATGTAGCTTTCTGGCCATCAAATAAGACGCTATGTTTGGCTGACACCAAACACTGCAGATCACCATAAACACACAATCCAAAGCGGTAAGCATGGTGGTGGCAGCATCATGATGCGGGGATGGTTTTTGGCAGCAAGGTAGAGGGTCAAATAAATACAGACAACAAGACAAAGCGTATAGACAGAGCTACATGCAAACGGTTTAACAACAACAAGGTGAATGTTCTGGATTGGCTGAATCGGAGCCCAGACCTCGATTCAATTGAGAATTTGTGGCAGGACTTGAAAAGGGCTGTTCACTCATGATCCCTAGGCACCCTGGCAGAGCTCGAGCAGTTTGCAAAGAAGAATGTGGCAAAAATTTCCAGCTGTGCAAGGCTGATTGAAACCCATTCACACAGGCTCAATGCTGTAATTGCGGTCAAAAGTGCATCTACTAAATACCGACTAGAAGGGGGTGAATGCTTGTGACATTTTATAATTATTTGTCATTACTTTGTAGAATCTGTTTTCATTTTGACATAAAAGAGTCTTTTCTTTTTGTAGATATCTTGTCCATACAGCTGGTAGTATTTGGTGAGTTTGTTGAAGTTTAAACTGCTACCAAAAAGGCAGAGGCTAGACGTTTCACCCATTCATTACCTTGCATTCAGCTATTTATTTCGTTAACTGTTTCTGTTGTTTATCTCGCACTTTGAGTAATCAATTGTCAACCATAAATCCATTAGCTAACTCTCTACTCAGCTTGATTGCCAGCGGGCTTCGCCACGCATTTTAAAGTGCTGCTGTTGGGATGTTACAGCTCACTGAACATGTGGGTAAATTTTAATCATTTTTAATTAATTCTGCATTTCTGTGTCGTCAAATCAGTTGAGCTGTTCTGACATCTTTCCAAGTCAGCCCAGGGAGCTGCAGAAACACCTCAGCGCCTTAGCATGACCTCACATATTCTAACAGTGGGGAAAAAAACCCATCTTTGAATACATGTTTAGACGCACATTCAGGAAGTAAATCAAAAGATCAGCTGTTTTTAAAGTACATTTGAATAATAACGATGCCATTAGTTATTGGACTAATAGTTTGGATCTGTAAAGCGGCAAGAAATCAGGTTTTTGGACCATGATGGCTGGCTGTGTTTGCTCCCTGGCTGCATCACTGTGTGCATGATGAATATCCAATCAGCACAGTCAATTTGCTGAGTCATGCTCGGGTTGCTTTCAAATACCCTGCGGGTCCGGGGGAATAATTAAGGAACATAGCTTCCTTTCCCCTTTGAGGTTTATTCACCTATTTGTTTATTTCTTTGCCTCAGTTAGCGGGGGGGAACCTGGCAGTAAAAGAGTGTAACTCCTTTATTTTAATATTTTTCACATCTGCCTTTTTATTTATCTGGAAGTGTCTCAAAAACACCTCCCAGAAGCCTTGTTTGCCATAATTGAAAATAATAATTCAATTCAAAGGAGTCAAATGCGTTGTGTTGAAAAGAAAGCGGAAGATGTGGCGTAGAAAGAAAAACAGCCCTGATCACTTTGAAACAAAATTCGGCCCCAGAAGATTTCTATTTAATCAAACCCAAGATAGATGTTTTAATCTCCAGAAACTACGGCATCGACTAAGACAATGTATCTACTTTGTGCCATCTCCCACTTCTACTCTCCTAATGTTATTCACTCTTTTGCATTTGAGTGAAACCGCTGTGTTCTCCGAGTTTGCTGATGCGTAGAAATGAGTGCACTTTAAAGTTCTGGAGTTGGAAAAGCAAGGCGCCACGCCTGTCGGAAATGGTTCAATTACCAACTCTAATATTGGGAAGGCGGAGGGACAAGAATGCTTGTATTTCTTCGTGTACTCGTTTTTGTGTCACTTTTTTTTTTTGCTGCTTTTCCACATGCACTCTCCCCCACTCTACATTTTATTGTGCTTCACAGTTTAGTGCCGTAGCATTAGCAATTCTAATGAAACGGAGCGCTGTTCTTAGTTTGATCGGCTGGGAGCGATACGAGGGGATTTTACCGAGAGGTAGCGAGTATCAAAGGCACGGGGACAAGATGATAGCAGAACAGGATAACACGATCTTATCTGCAACAGGCAACATGGAATACTGTAGATGTAGATGTAAAAAAAAAAAACAACTGAATCCCATGAAAAATTCATTACAAGCAGGTAAAACTGAGTTCAGCTGGATCTTCCTGCTGGATGCTTGGGAAGTTTATCACCTCAGCCATCAGTGCACATTATCCAAATTTAAACGAACTGACCCAGCCTCATGTTTTATCACTTCTTTACTACGCAGGAGACACCGATGCATGTCAGCACTCCTGCATAATCCGTAGTTTGTGGCACATTCAGCCTCTGTTTCTAGTTGTTAGCAGGATGCCATCTATGTTGTCACACTTTTGAGGAAAGGAGGTGCAGACAGGTGTGTGTGTGTGTGTGTCAACATGCTTGCATGAATGGCCCTGCCTGTGTATCCGGGTTGTGCTATTCTCTCCGTCAGCGTGTGTGTGTGA
Source organism: Stegastes partitus (assembly GCF_000690725.1). Taxonomy (NCBI): domain Eukaryota; kingdom Metazoa; phylum Chordata; class Actinopteri; family Pomacentridae; genus Stegastes; species Stegastes partitus. The sequence goes on along the minus strand of NW_007577856.1, from coordinate 568,117 downwards.
GTGGCCTCCCTGCCTTGTCCTGTCTGCTCCGGCCCAGCAGCTGCCACCCCAGGCCAGATAGGATGACATGACCTTCCCTGGTAATGAAAAGGCACTGACAAATCACTGTCTGCTTCTCATGGGGGGCAGCAGAGGAGGAGGGATGCTGACACCATCATCTCTCTGTGTTTTTATTATGATTTTTTTCCCCCCCTGTATGTGTGTGCGTGTAAGTGTGTCTACATTTGTGTCCAAAAGCGTGGCTCTCGTCAGGGGTCTGGCACCACACAACAAACGCCACTGTTTCTGACTGAGGAGATGATGAGATCTGCTTCACCCTCTCTGTCGGCACTCGGCTCCCTGCCTCCTCTTTTTTTTTTTTTTTCCCAGCCCAAATTGGCCTTGGTTGAGGAGAGGGATTGTCTTGGCAAAGATGTGAAAAGGATATGCCTGGTTGCGCACCAGTCGTTTCAGCAATCTATTAAGTACAACGCGGTCCCTCTTTTTTTTTTTTTTTTTAAACCTGCAGTCTTTTTTTATTCCAGAGTGTGGATTGTGCTGCATTTAAAACCTTTAAGCTATCTTATTTTTCTTGATTTCAGGGAGTGGTGAAAAGGAAAAAAAAAAAATGCTAGCAGACAGAGGTGTGTATGTATGACTCACCTGTTATGGCTGGTGTTTTGGTCTCGTCCTCACACCCACACCGGCCCCTCTGCGCTTCCTCCTGCAAGCTGTTCCCTTAACTCGCACAGGAAAATGCTTTTTCTGTGTTTTCCTTCTCGGTGTCTTTCTTTAGTTGCGCATCATTTCTCTTCACACTCCTCTTTCTCTTCTTTTTTTTTTTTTTTTTTTTAAACCAGACTTCTCTCTTCTCTCTCTGTGGCTTTGACATGCACTCACACAGCCACTTGACATTGATTGCCAGGCTGTCTGGGTCATGTTTTATATTCCACGTCGTGGTGAGTTAGCGGCGCGTCTCACGCTCTGAACTCGGCTCCCTTTGGTGGCATCATGACTGGAGCTGCTGGCTGCACACACACACACATGAACACACACACACACACACACACTTATGAATGATTTGAACAGCTTAACATCACATTTGCTAATATGAATTTCCGCACAAACAACAGAGGAGAAAATGATCTCTTTGTCAATTTCGGCAATATAGCCCTGGAAGAAAACAATCCAATTTTAATTTCTTAATCAAATTTCAATTAACCTCTGTGGGGAAATTGATTTGCAACGTCTGAAATATACTGACTCGCGAGCCTGCTATGTTATCGGGGTCCCATATATGCTATAGGTTAGAGTTGATTACAGTGTTGTGTTAGGTTTTGCACCTCCTGAAATATTGATCACTGGCCACTTCCTCCTTGTTTGGTGCATGATCAGCAGCCTGCCAGCCACTTTATCCTCAACCTACCTCTGTGTGCACATCTCCAAACAGCATTCTAATATATTATTAATGGTCTCACAGTTGCACAAGAACAGCCCTCCACCCACAAGTATCCATTACTCCCGCTCAGTGCATTTAACCAATATGAAGTGCAGAACAAATTGGTCCAATTAATTTAAATTAAGGTGGTGAGGGAGGATGCAGGAAAGAGAGATGACAGCAGACGTTCTAAGAAGACGAGGCGGTGAAATGAAGTTGTTCATCTGCGATACAAGGCGGCTTTTTTTTAATATCTGTTACTATTGTTGTATTATGCTGTTTTTTTTGTGTTTGCTATATTCCCTGAGAACCACCTACATCTTAAAAAAAATCATTTTATTATTGTAATTTTCATTTCTTTACAAAGATATTACCGTGGACAGTAGCTAAGCAACAGTTGTACCACGAGTACAATTTTGGTTGTGAAGCAGTTGAATGTAGCTCATCAACTTATTTTATTCCTGCTCCATTGATTCTATCTCCCTCCCTTTTTTTTTTCTTCCCCCCCTCTCACAGGAAGCGGCCTGACGATGACGTTCATCCCTCGAGCACAGACGTTCCCCAGCTTTCTGTCTGACGAGCACGAACAGGAGGAGAGCCAGCACCAGGAAGAGGCGCCGTCGCCCTCTAGTGGCTGCGAGTCGAGTTGCAGCCTGAGACCCCTCCAATGACAGAGAATTGCTCGAGCAACACTGGACACTTTACCCCCCACTGTAGAGACGATGTAGAAATATGTATAGTGACGTGTAATATATCATTTCCTGGTGATACTTACAAACAATAGTGTCAACTGTAGAGCGAGCGGTACATGAAAAAAGGAAGGTCGTATCCTTCCTCGCGTCGTCGTGTGACAGCAGAAGTAGCTTCAAAGATTGCACCAAAAATCCTTTAAGTGTAGTTTTCAAGCATTTTATATTGCCATCATCCTGTTAGAGCCAGCATGATGCCCCCATTTATTGTTGTTTTTTTTCAAATCACTGCACTTACAAGACGTTAACAAGGTTCACTGTAAAACAATGTTTTAAAAAAAAAGGGCTTTTTTTTGTTCTGAAACTGATGAAACCACATCGGGCTCGTTACAGCGATGTGCAGCCTCAGCAACCAATTCGCGAGAAATTCCAGCAGTTTTGACACATAATAGTACTCCCACACTGACTGCACTCAGCTTTCTCTTAAGAATGTGAAATTGATCAATGCCTTACACAAAAACAGCTTGATGCTGATGGCAGTGATGAATCAGCTCAAAGCCCTTAATCGGTTACTACCAGCAAAAAGGAAAAAGTCATTCAGAAACGGGCCTAAAGGATGTAGGAGTGGACTGTCACGTCAGAAATGATAAAATGCAACCTTCTCACAGCCTCTGCTTTAAACTGCCAACCTTACCTTTCACTGGAGCAATTTGATTTTAATAGCTTCCCAGCTCCTCTTCAGCCTCAAACTGTATATCTGATAACTGGTTCATTAGCTAAAGGTGGAAAGAGAGCGATCTAATGGGGTGAGTTATGTAAAGCAGAGGTACATTTGGCATTAGCGGCTCTTCGATGCACACTGTGGCAATAAAACATCATGGTAATGTTATTTTTTTCTGCTGGTTCATCAAGTTCGTACAAAATTTAACATTCTAGGAATATTAGAATCAAGGTGTTTTATTGAGAAAATGTGTGCTCAGTGAAATCATTACAGCAATAGTTATTTGCTAGCGTTGTTAACGTTAGATTAGAGGATTGACACCACACTCATGTCTTTTTATTTAGCAGCTAGCCTAGCCCTGAGCAAAGGTAACAAAATCTGTAAACCAGCACCTGTAAAACCACAACCTGCTATTTTTACAGATAAGTTTTTGTACAGATTAAAGAAATAAGATGTAACATGTTCATTTGTGATCTTTAGAGGGACTGGTTTTGGGAATTTGTTACCCACAGAGCCGGGCTAGCTGTTTGTTATTGATTCCAGTCTTTGTGCTAAGCTAACTGAGTTAACCTGTTGGTGGGAGCGTCATGTTTATTGTGCAGACCATAGATTGTATATAGAAGATGGATGCAGTGATATCACCCATTGGTTTGTGCACCACTGTTCCGAAGCCTCGAGGTAGAAATTTTGCTCTTCTGAAACCAGATCTAAGGAGCGAGAGGTGACTAAAAACTCAAGGATACTTGTGATGTAGTCGTGGCCTGTCAATCAGAGGGCAGCCTTGTTCTTAACTATCCTGCTTTATCATCTGTTTTTCTCTCATTGGGACCATAATTTATAAAATAAACACCATGCTGTATTCAAAAAGTCCTGAAAAAGGGGATTGAGGACATAAAGTCATTAATAGAATGTTTACTGAGGTGAGAGATCGAGGAGGAAGTATTGATATCCCACTTCTTTTTACAACCAGAAGAGTCGCCCCCTGCTGCCTGTTAGAAAGAATGCAGTATTGATTTCAATTTTCAGACCCAGAGGCTTCCTCCATCTTCTGTTTACAATCTATGGCATTGATGTGGCATTGATCTTCTCACAAAGCAGAAATGTCTATTGCCGACAGAAGAAAATGCCAAATTATAAGCAAACACAACATAAAACACACGTTATTTCTGACCCACTGGCCTGACTAACCTATTTAAACTGTTCACTTTTTTTGAAGAATGTCAGACCCCTTATACAGTCCCGCTCTCCATCCACTAGCAACAGTATGAATGAGAAGTGTGAACTCTCACTGAAACAAAACCTGATAACCTATATGACATAATTTCATGAAGTCGTTCCTGTAGCGTGATTGAAATGTGAGAATGTGAGCGCCGTGATGAGAATGTTCTCTGCATCGTCCTCTTAGAGTAAGAAGTGCCTTCCGACACAGACCGCAGAGTGTGAGATATAACCAAAGCAACGGCTTTGGGCTTTGAGTTTACCACTGTTGACAGAATTGTTAATGCTGTACCTTCAAAACCACTTTAGAAAGTCTTAAGTTTTATTGAAGTATTGTAGCCCCAACTGGTAAAGCCATGTCACAGCTGAAAAATACTGAGTGTAACGCTTGTTGCCCATTGGCGGCTCTCACCAGACACGGATTCGTCTCTTAAATACTTGTGGTAAAGGCAGATGTTCACCAATTTGCCATCCTACTTTTTTTTTTTTTTTCTTTCAAAATCCAGACATTACAGCTACAATAGTGTAATCAAAAGGGTTTCCAGTGACAATCAGTTTTAGGCAGCAAAGCAGTCTTTCAGTGTCAAATATAATCACTCACTTCAGTGTTTTTCTGTTCCTGATGTCGTTTTGTTTCAGGTATATGTCTAGAAATGCAGTAGATATTAGATTTATAAAGGTCTGGGAAAAGTACAAGGACTTATTTTTGTGTTATGAAATTAACGTTTGCAGTAGTCACTTTATTTTGTTATTTAACAGAACCCAACCCTCACATTCACTCGAGCCTCAAAGTGCCCATCCACACGGCAGTTGTTAGCCTGTCAGAGCCGGCGTTGAGACGTCAACATATCCGGCCTCATTTACGCCCCCTAGTTGTCTCGAGTCGTAGCTCAAGTGTGGTTCATAAATGTTAATCGCTCCACTACGTCGGGAGCCGTACTTACTGAGATGACTGGAGAAAAATACTAGCTGATTGTTTAATTATTCCGGTTTTTTGTTGTTTATCGTAGCCATTTGCCCGTTCGTAGAAGTGTCATGTATATTTCCGTTACTGCTCCGATACGATTGTGTTTGTGTCCGACATGTTTTGTGTTCTCTTAGATTATACGTTCATAGCACTTTGAACACACGAGTGTAGGACTACAGTTTTCACTAAATGTACATATGTAATGTTTTTGATGATTTAAAGAAGAAAAAAAAGGTAATAAATTGAATGTTCTATCATGTATTAGGAATTTCTTTCATGTCAGTAGGCATATTTAAAATCACTGCATCATGGGCTTTTCATTATGATTTTTTATGGTTTATTTTTTTATTTAGTAAGGTACTTTAGTACAAGGTTCCTAGCCTCAATACTTAAATTAGACTCTTACATTCATATAACAAATAATACCACAGGATTGTAATTTTAATTTTTAAACTTGTTTGATAAATGTGTAATCTTATTTCTTTATTTGAAAGCACTGCAGCTCAACAGCTGTTGTTTCAAGTGTGGCTTATTAATAACAGAGACTAAAATTAGGGTTCTCCTCGAGAGTTACATTAGAAGATTAATATCACTTTATTACGCTAGAGACAGTCCAGCAGCTTAGCGCTTAGCTTTAGCATAAAGTCTACGAACAGGGAAAGCAGTAAAGTAACATCCCAAAAAAATCTACTAAAAAAAGTGTAAAAATGGCAATTAGTGGCAATCTGGAGACTATTAAATATCAGGGTATAGTTACCTCCTGTTGTTCCAGAAGTTGAGACGACACAAGACCATCCGTAAAACTACAAATTGTCATTTCCACATTTTGGTTTCGTGAGCAGATCATACAAATGGCATATTAAGTGCTGATTAATGAACTAATGGGGACATTTTGGTTCGCATTGGGGCCTGTTTAAAGCCCAGAGTGGCAGCTTATGTATGGTCGACACAATTTTTTTTCATTTGGGGCCACAACCTCTGCAAATTTTGAAGGCACTCAAAGAGGAATCAAGTGAGCACTAGCTCATCTGAAACAGCGACCGGAGCACACAGTGGACATCAGCTACTTTAGGTGCATTGTGCCAACAGGACAGGTGTTATTAAAATGTACAGTGCTTCACAAATTTATCAAACCACCTAATTTGTTAAGCACTGTATGTATATACTTATATGTAGACCTTCAGGCATCATGAAGTGCTTTAATGGGCACTCAGCCATCACCGTTTTACTATTTTGAACAGGAATGAGGAATTTCAAACTGAATGCACCTTTCTATACCCAAGTTTAGGTCGGCTCACTGGCATAGCAGCACAACATTCAGCCAGTTCAGGAATGCAAGTAAATAGCTATAATTTGACATCTTAATCAAGAAATATTAATGTGCTTTTTTTCATTTTGTTTTTGTAAAACAGTAAATTCGAAAATTCATGGATAACAATACTAATAATATTTTAGCATTAAAAAAATCATTTTGGTTAAAGAGCTTTGACATACTGGTGTATTAACCTTTATAGAAACGTTTAAAAAATGATTTTGGTAGTTACCAAAACCTCTCATTGGGTGGTGGTCTAATAAATGTGTTTAGCACTATACATATATTTTTTTCTTTAAAACAAAAGCCCCCAAAGTCTAACACAGGGCAAATCTAAAAGTCAACAAAACCCCAAGTCATCAATCAAATCTTAAGAACAGAATAATATTTCCAGAAGACACACCAGAGGATACGAATTTAGCAGTTGAGACTATACTGGTACTAACTTGCTGGGGAAAAAAAGTACTGGTTTAGTATATCATGGGATAAGTTTACCCAGCTTCCTTGTTTCTAATCTTTCTACGAACTGTTGGCCAGAATGTAAATATTCCGTTATAGAATTTGAGTGGTTACTCAGTCATAGAGACTCTCATTTCACAGTAAATTGGAGGTGATTCGTTCCGTTCAGCTTTCTTCTAACCCACTCCCACACCACAGGAAACTCGACGAGGTAGAGGCGATGACACTTTGTTTTATTTGAACCACACAAGAGTCATTTACAGTCACACACATCAGTTTCATTACTGCCGATCACACACACGGGATCACAAGCGTCGTCACAGTCATATGTACAGTTCTTCTACTGTTTCAGCGGCAACAGTGAGGTGAGAGAATGAAGGAAAAAAAAAAAAACTTGTGATACCCAACTATATTGTCCCTTTATGTTCCACATTTCTACCTTGTCCACATTTGTCTTGTTTCCTAGCGGAATAGCCCGCATATCCATTACTGCCTCTGCCACTGCCTCCATTTCTATGGAGATAAATGAATCAGATCACACAAACAGCACACAGCTTAACAATACTAGAATACCACAAAACCTTAAATATTGATTTTACAAGCTCAGAAAAAGAAAAAGAAATCATCAAAACAACTTGGAAAACTTTTGACAGCTTATCATAAAAATGACTTTCATATTTTACAGTAAAAAAAACACACTGATCAATTAACAGCAGCCAGACAAAGTAAAAGGAGCTACAAACTAAAGCACAGGATTAGCTAATTAGAGTTTAGCTTTCATACTAAGAGCCGGCTGTAACTAGAATGCAGCCATCCTAGACAGAGAGCCCGAAGGGGAAAGCAACAGTCTCAAGTGATGGTACAGCGCTGAGTGACTGCTTTTCTTTTCCGTTAGATGATTAGACACCATTGTCAGGCTTTGAATGGAAACCAGGAGGGATGAAAGTAAAAAGAGGGCAATTACACAGGCCTTTGTCAATCGTTTTACTCGGGGGTTAGACAAGTGAAAAGAGTGATTATACAGGCTTTTGTCTGCTCTTCTGCGTGCTGGTTACTGTCAAATATTGTTTTCCCCAAATCAAATATTTCCTCAGCAGTAATTATGAAGTACATACTACATTTAATTAGAGGGAGCGGGGCCCGGTCCAAACAACCCTGTCAGCTTTTGTGACTTCTAGAGGAGCACCAGCTTGTTAACTAATTTCCAACCACAGAAGGAATATTAATCAGTGTCACTGTGATCCCCGCATCTAATTACAGAAACTCAAATAAATGATTGCAATCTGTCAATATATGTCTATTTCTGCTGAGATTAAAAAAAAAAGAAAAAAAAGATGTGCTTTGTGTGTGAGAGGCTGACAGAAAAAAGCACCTTCTCACATTATGCGGCACATCGTATTTACATGTGTTCATTTATTGTGAGGCCGATGTTGGGTTTTGAGGGCTCGTACGGTGTGTAGGTTGGCATAGACCGGGCAATTTTTGATCTGCCTGGACTTCTTTGTCACCCTGGGACACACGTGGATGTTCTCATAGAAGTTTGGCTGCGAGTGTGAGGGAAATGTTCATAGCTGTTAGATGAGACAGATGATGATGTATTGACGAACAGTGCAGCAGTTTGGCAAAACGTAATAAAATCTCCATTGACGGTTACTTTATCAGATTACACAGCTGTTATTATAGCAAGAAAATTCTAATAAGTACTATTCAATGAGGAAAAATTATAGCAAAATGTGCTATACTTCAAATATTGATTTATATTTAATATTAAAACAGTTTCCTGGGAATTAAGAATGCAGCATAATCCCAATAATGTAGCAAAGCTGCCGCCACAATGTCTGTCACAAGATTTAATATAAATATATAAAAAATACAGTAACAATATTACATTTTTAACCATTATTCACACATTATTCAAACTTTACTACACTCTTGGTCGTCGTGAAGCAGTTTTAGTTAAGTCAGCAAGCAGAAGTTAAAAGGTATCAGGTTAAAAGATGAGAGAAGGTTATTTGTAAAGCGTGAGGGCATCGTAGTGAAGCGCGTGTCTGATGAGAAGGTAAGGGAGCGCCTTAAAAGCGTCGAGTGCGAAGGCGAGAGTAGTTAAAATGAAAAACGAAACACCTACCTGTCTCTGAGATGGGTGCAGTTTGACTCTGTACTCCTCTCTTCTGTTCTTCTTTCTGCTGTGATTATCAGACAAATGTAAGCAAATAGCACTGGATATAGAGTTAAACAGAAGTTGTTGCGGTGAGGGTCCGGGCCAGCTGGGAAGTTGCAGTTGAACCCTAAATACTCAGAGACTGGCTTCTCCCATGAAGAAAAAGCTTTAATGGGGAAATATCAGATGTACAGTGGTCCTCAAATTTGTTCATACCCTCTCATTAAAGAAGGAAAAAACAGCTGTCATTGAAATAAGTTGAAATTGACAAAAGTAATAATAAATAATGAAAATCATGACATTGCTTTTGAATTGTGGTTCAACTGAAATATTAAAAAAACAACAAAAAAACAAGTATGATGGGACCCGTAAACTAACATTTTGTTGAACAACCCTTTGACCCGATCACTGCAATCAAGTGTTTCTGTAACTCTCAATCAGACTTCTGCACCTGTTGACAGGTGTTTGGATTTTGACCCACTGCTCATCAGCAAAGTGCTCTAGTTTGTCCTGGACAGTTTTGTTTTTTGTTTTTTTAAATTATTCTTTTCAACCACAATTCAAAAGTAATGTCTTCTTTCACTAAATTATAATTTAGTAAATTTTTATTTATTATTACTTTTTTCATTTTCTAGTTATTTGTGTGACTGATTGTGTCTTTTGCCTTTTCTTTAATGGACGGGTGTGAATACATTTGAGGATGACTGCAATTCCCTAATTCAGTAATTTCTTCCAAAAGCACCAATAACAAACCAGGGTCACATCTGTTATCCATGCAATTGGCTTGTAGTCCTAGAAATGGAAAATCCAGCTGCTTTACCACCTTAGTCCAGACTTAAATACTATTGGACAGATTGCCATGAAATCCTGTACAGACATGTTTCATGGTCTTTAGAGGATGGATCTGACTGACTTAGTGCAACATTGTGGCCTATGTCCTTAAAGCGCCAGAATAAAGTGCTCGTTTAAACAACCAGTTAAGCACTCAGGATGTGGTTCGCTTCAAGGTGAGTGCTTTTGAGAAAGTGGGATGTTCTGGTCTTAAAAGTAGAAGATGACTGAATGGAGGGTGTGAGGGTGTGAAAAAACATTTGCACTACAAGTGGATGTGGTGTAGTTCAGAAAAAGTGACAACTTTACACAGTTTTTTTTGAAGCTGTGAGCACAGGTATGACTATGAATTTATTTTTGTTTGTTTTTTCCAGAGCTATAGAACTGTCATGCCAGACTTTCTATAGTTGCTCTTTAAAACTGTATCATTGCTACTCTGGGCACTCCAAATGTCTCATAAAGAATAATCTTTGGTAAGTTAGCAGCTCATTGTAATTTTCTACAAAAGTTCACAAGTTCATTAGTAGTTATTGTTCAGGGCCTTGACCTTATTATTCAGACTTGTTAGCTATGCCAGTCTCATTTCTCTCCTGTGAAGCATTTCGGCTCAACAGCTGTTGTTTCAAATGTGTATAAAAAATGGTGAGTTGACCTGATTCCTACAAACTGCTTCATAACAGAAATCAATCCGCCATCTTTGTAGCATCAGCAAACTTGGTCATTTTAACAACGTCGCAGTATAAAATACAGTCATGTGTTGGGTAATGAGTTTGAAAACCTGTTGTTGCTGATGTGTTCAGCGCAGTAAAACCCACAGACAGAGAGACTGATAGAAATCTTGCTGCAAAAGTTAGTTATATAGCCTCATGGACATTATTGTATTAAAAGCTGAGCTGAGGTGGCAGGTGCTTCTAGATGCTGCAAGATGGAGTGGACACAGAGACATACAGCATCATTCACCGACCTTAAGGCCATGTACGCTAACTGATTTGGATGTAGCTCAGCACTGGGCAGATGTTTCCACGCTACACGCTCAAACACTTCCATTACAACAGATGTTGAGGCATCAGGCCTGTAGCCATTTGAGCAGCTAATAATGGGCTTCTTGGGCACTGCAATGATTATTGCAAATTTAAAGCATGCAGTGACTTTACTCAGCTTTATAGACCAACTTAAAATACCAGTCAAAACAGAAATAAGTTAAGCAGAACCAATCTAAAGTGGCAGAGAACACATGATCAGCATTAAGCCTATGAGCAAGGAGCATGTGGCGGAAAACAGAGCTTAGTTTTGTTCACTCAGTTGTTTGTCTGAAACTTCAGCACAAATAATAGACAGACCAATCTTCAGCAGTCAAGTTTAGTTTTGAAGTTTTGTTTGGTGAACACACATCTCACCTGTGTCTTACTGCTACTATGAGGATGGCAATGAGTAGAAGAAGTCCAGCAGCTCCCGCCCCGATGTAAATATACATCATGTATAACGACAGGCTGAATCCACCTGGTTGAAAAACAAACAAACAATAATGTGAAAAGGACCAAAACAGCCTGAAAGCTGGTTTCTCCAGTTAATCTCACATTTAGTGTTTGTGGTGAATGATGTATTTCACACTTGTTTTATGACACATACGTCATCACAATATTCATAGCACATGTGACGAACATTCACACAGACACCCACACGCAGCTCAGCGCTCTGCAGAATCCTAAAACATGCCACAAGAAGTTGTGGTTTTTTGCATGAGTCAAGTTTTGTATCACTTGTGAACATATGACACTGACATCACAAGGATTGCTCATTATGTTTCATCCATCACTCTGCTCTGTGAGGCACGTTTGCATCCATAGATCATCTTTAGCGTGAGAAAAGATTCATCATCCAGTCACACAGCTGAATGTATGTGTCTGTTCTCATACCTGGAGCGGTAACAGTGAGCTGCACGCTGGTGGTCTTCACACCTGCATCTGTGTTGAACGTGCAGCGATAGAAACCGCTGTCTTCCTGCATCACATCCGTCATGTGAAGACTCACGTCGAGGCTGTCTGCACAGTTGACTTGACCCCTGTCGCTGTAGTCTTCTCCCACCAGGCCGCCCTCCACCTTCTTACACACTCCGATGATGTGCCAGGGCTCGCCGTGCAGCATCTTCTCCAAAATGACCTGGTAGACGGTACCACTGTGCTGGTGGTTGCAGTTGATGGTCAGGTTGTTGTTCTGCTCCGCTACTAACTCGGTGTCCGCCACGGTCACCTCTGGAGGCGGGGGCTCTGTGCCGTCGTCTTCTTCTGGTGGCTCATCTGTAAGCACAGGGAGGAGGGAGACACAGCTCGTCAAAGACAGAAAGAAATCTCAATGTGTCATGGAAACGATAGGATAGCACTGTTAAGTTTCATTTCCAACATCAGTTCTTTTATCTCATGCAGCGGGGGCGCGTTGATCTGACATGGCTCAGAATTTCCAGCTCAGCGTTTTTTTCTGCCGTGACATTTACCTAAATCTTCCACCTGAATGTTCCTGGTCCAGGGTCCCTGAGGGAAAGTCTGAACAGAGCAGTGGTAAAGCCCGATATCCTGATGAGTGACGTTCCTCAGGGAGATGCTTCCGTCCATAGGCGTGGTCCTCAGGAACTCTATTCTCTCTCGGTACTGGTGAGAAAAAGCCACTCCGTACTCTGGATGGAAAACAGCCACCGGATCCTTGTCTGGCACTTTGGTCCAGGACACCATGCTGAGGTTGCCGTCCCAGGGGCACAAGCAGTCCAGAACCATCCCCTCCTCCAGTCGGACCGTGACAACCTCTTTCTGCTGGACAGCAACTGGACAGGAGGATATTGCTCGTTAACATCTCAATCTTCACACAATGTCATGACTTTGATAAAGTACTAATTCTTAACTATTCTTTCCCAAAAACAAAACAGTAAATCCAACTTCCAGACAGGATTTATATAATCGATTACATTTTAATAATGTCATTTCTTGGTTCTGAAACTACAAATGAACAAGTACTTGTATTTAGGTGTAAGCAATGCGGCATAAACGGCCGTTTTCCCTCTAAATCTCCTCTACTTGAAGATTACCACAGCATTCACAGCTTTGAGGCCACCCCTTGGGTAACGGTGATTAGGCTAATTTGAGCCAGCACACATAAACACCACTGACAATAGTTGGTGATGAAGCTTCCAAGTTTTCAAAGCCTTTTATCTGAGCTGAATGACAACTGATTTCAAGTCTAGTGAAGCCACTGGGAGAGCTTCAGTAGGTTTAGAATAGCAATGTCTCACAAAACTTACAATAACAAGCTTTTGTACCATCACTCAATCCAATTAAAGTAAACATAAAATGTGAAATAAAAGGACTTTTTTTTTTTTTTTTTAAGTCACTGATTATAAACTTTAGGAAAATCCCTCCTTTCAAATTATCCTGAAAGACAACATTCAACATTCCGAGTAAAAGCGTCACCACGACACAAGTCAATTCATTAAAACTATAAAATCGTTAAAAAATATGTCAGCTGCATACCTTTAAGAAAAGGGAGGAAGATAAGTACCACGAAGTACCAGTAGTCCTTTTGTACAGCTTCCATCTTGCCCCACCGAGGGAGAATGAAAGCTGCATTGATGAGACAAGTGAAGAGGCACCCGAGCTGCACTTCCTGCTAGCTCTCTGGCTACACAGAAAACTTGAGCTACTGGGACACACTTCATGGTAGCCCACTGTTAGCTCATTCCACACAGAGGGGGCACTTTATCGCCAGGACTGGGAATAAACGGCAAGCTGGTGACATAATACAGCATGGTGGGGTTTCTAATTAAGTTTTCTGGATAGAAAGTGAAATCTGAGTTGGTGTTTATTTTTGCAATTTCAAAACACAAATGATCAATTACAAGTTTCCAGTTTTAAAGTGAAAGTAATTCAGCAGGCGCAAGTAAGACCTTGTGGTTTCCACCAACTAACCAAAGGGGGCATCGTGTGGAACTGCAGCTTAACACCGTCATCACCACAATAGACGTGTTCAAAGCCACAGCCGGTGTCCTGCTGAAAAACATCATCGCTGTCACGAAAACTTCTACTGAAATGAGACCACAAGTAGACAAGCCAAGATCAATTTTAATATCCACATTAAATCTTACTTGATAGATATAAAACATGATACAAAACAATATTTATAAAAAAAGACAATTCATTCATCTATTTAGCAGCTCGGAAAGATTTTCGAGGCACTTCAGCAGGTAGGCACTTGTGGGTTCTTGCTTCTTCTCTGCATCTGCAGTTTAGAAACAACAACAAAAACCACGATTGTAAACAATGGAACAATGGTTGTTGATATTGGTACGTTCAGATTTACAGACGCAATTTCCAGCACAGACGATGATTTGTTTTTATTAAAATACATACCCTTCTTAGAGACGGCTTGTGCCTCCTCAATTCTCAATCGAACAGAGGGACACTTCAAATAAGTCTTGGCCTTCGAACGGAAATCAGTAAACAAAAACATTGGTCATTTGTACTGTATCCAATGAGAATGAAGCTTTCAAGCAGACAAGATTTAATTTGACATATTTCATCAGTAAACTCCAATACCAGCCAATACAGTTGTGTGTGTGTGTGTGTGTGTGTGTGTGTGTGTGTACCCTCTGATTGTTGTGGAGCAACGCCCAAAGTGCAGACGCTCCCACACAGCGGGTTTCCGTATCTTTACTGTCCAGACAGCACAGCAACACCTTCATGGCTTTGTCTAAAAAAAAAAAGACAAGCTGACAATCAGGAGGGTTCATCAGCTGAAAGACAACCAAAGATTTGTAGAAAATAAAGAGCCCTTTTAATTTAAAATGACAAACATTATAGTTACCACACTGCTTAACCAAACAGGCCCATTCAGGTAAAACTCGGTAATATAAAAGCATTAAAGCTGCTCACATGGACAACTCAGTGATTATACTTTTAGGTGCAAAAACACTGATGAACTGATCACTGCAACTATCTGGATTATATTCTCATATCTCACAGTGACATCAGTTGAAACCTGATCAGGGAATGAAGTCACACTGCTTAGTTCCTGTAATCTGACTGATTGATTGATATGTACAATAAGTGCACAGCATGCACAGGAAGTATGCGCTTTGCACAGGAAACAAAAATACTGTTGCAAGATCAGTTTCCGTGCACCTGGTCTCACAACTCCCACCTACGAGGGGATTCAGTGGGTCTTTCGGTCTCAGCGACTTCCTCTGTTTTCTTCATCTATGTGCCTTAAAATCACTATATCTTTATCCACATGTGAAATAACTTGTTCTAAAACATAACAGATAGTGAACTTAAACTGTACTGATTATTTGTAATGTTAATATTTTAGTAGCTTCAGTTGTCCAAGCCAACACTGACAACACTGATTTGTTCCTGTTCGGAAACCAAAAGCCTCCGCATCAGAGATGAAAGCTAAATTATAGCACATACATATACTACATTACACCTAGCTTACACAATGCACACTGTGAACACAACATACACATTTTAAAATGAATTCCCTGTTTGACCCTAGTTGAGCGGTCCTGACAAATATATCTTGTGTATCTCTGTTTCTTCACCAGCTAATAGCAGATAT